>NC_044187.1:37010750-37070750 GCF_900880675.1 Sparus aurata | reverse complement strand
ACATGGTATGTCATGAAGGAGACAATGAATCCTTGCCACTGCAAAATAGTCCTGGCCTAAATCTTTACTACCTGTTCCCATTTTGTGACAAGTTGATTTAGCAATTTAGCATGCCCAGGAACATATTGCAACATCCTTAATAATTCAAGAACGCAAAGTATTATGTCAAAGGAGCAAATTAAAAGATGCCATGGTACAAAGTATGCATACATATACAGCTGTGACACATTTTAAAATCTCTTATTTTTAAATGGTTGTGGTGGTGAGATAGACAAATTAAATCACCATCACCTTTTTAAATGAATAAAATAAAGTAGGCTTGGACACAGGGATGGACAGGCAGACAACGATTCAAAGTCTGAAAAATAATGAATCTGTAAAACTTTCTGCAAAGAGTACCCTTGGCTTCTCAATACATATACAGCACTAGACAATTAAATGTTGTCCTTTTCTCTGATAAACTCTATTAAGTGCTGGTAGTAGATGCTATTCAAAGACACATAGTCTTAATTTGCAGTCATTTCTGGATTAACCATGATTCTTCATTAGGGGATATATTTTGGGTTGCACTAGTGGAGGTGGCATGGTGTGGCTAAACTCTTAAAATATGAATTTACACTTTATTTTGGATATATATTGCTGAATTAAAAATGTGTTACACTGTTCTGTTACTGCTTAAAGTAATATATCAATGTAATACTTGATTAACTTCATTAATGGAGCGCGTTCACTTATAGTATGTGAGCAGTGTTAGCCAGGTTAGACAATATATGTTTTGTGGCCATACTTGCAAGAATATATCACAGTTCTTAGGAAAGAACATTTAAGTGTTTTAAGTGAAGCTACATTTGTATAATTTAAGCTGCAAGTCCACACTGATTTTATGTGATTTTTAATAGAGGCATAGTTTAGGCTCAATATATGAGACAGAGCCCAGTCTCTTGGTATTTGTGATTCCCTGCTGGTAACAGACTCTGGGTACAGGCATAGCACACACAAATAAGGAGTGTATTTTTCTTTTGGAAACACAACCTCCCTATTGGGAGCAGTGTTGCTATTGCTTATCAACCAGCACAGAACATGCTTCAGCTCCCTCTGTAGTGGCAGGGGGTCTCTGTGTGTGTGTGTGTGTGTGTGTGTGTGTGTTTTGACTATGTACACCCCCACAACAAAACATTTCTACCGATACACGACCCCTGGCCCTGGCTGTCCTTGAATGTGGTCTCAGAATCACTAACACACTGAACACAGTGATTATACACGTACACACACACGATCACACACTTGCTTTACTACACTCCCTTGAGTATGTGGATGTTATCTCCTCATCTCATCTCACCTCATACAATGGGAAAAAGTGTCAATCTTTTGAATAAAGGATTTCCTTCTACATTTCAACGTGACATTAATAGTCTCTCTTAAGTAAAAGAAAAAAAACAAACTTTCATCTAAAACCGACCAATGTAAAACTCAGACCTCATAAAATTATTAAAAAAGTAAAAAAGACCCTGATGAATAGAAGCACAGATAATTTGGTTGTCCTCAACAGACTCAACATTTGAGGGAGAATGATGCACCACTAATGGCTTTGGCAATACAACTGGACTTTATCTAATGTGATTACAGTTTTGATCGGGCCCTCTCCCAGGCTCTCATTCGTGTAAGGGTTGTGTACTTTCAATCAATCAGGACAGCTTGATCAGTGTCCTTAAACTTCAAACTATGTAGCTCTGCCTAACCCTCTAGTGTCAGTTTTACATGTCAAAGGCTCTGCAGTTAAGTCGGCAATAATAAAAATGCAGGTTAGGTTTAGGAAAAGATTAGACATTCAGGTAAGTTCAGATAAGCAACATAAGTACATCAAGTAAAGTAAGTATGTCACACATAAGACATAAGTTAAGTCATGTGCATATGTGAATTTACTTACTTAACAAATCACTCGTGTCACACATGAGAAAGTCCAGTGTATGTGTCATCCAATTCCCCCGTCCACCCCAAACTTGGACTTTTTTTGCTCTTTATAATAGTGTAATGAGTGGCACATTAAGACGTGCTAGATGGTAGTGTAAAATGTGTAGTGTAGGTTTCCTGTGCTGTGTTTGTTGTGTTTGTAATGAGATTAGGCCACTGAAAGAGACCAATTCAAATCCCACCCCCAAGACACACAAACACACACACACACTGTGTTTAGGCATGTAAGTGATCACGTTCTGTATCAGATATTAATGCCAAGAGTGTACATTAAAAACAACCCAACATTTTAGCATGCGCTCCTCAGCTATGAGCACAGCTGTTGTGATCACTGTTGTTGTTTTACATGAACATGAAGCAGGCGGAGTCCTAAGAGCAGACAGTCCATTCCGGAGTCGACCTAACTTACAAAAGATGCCGCAAGACACTAATCCAATTGATGGTAAGCAGGTGGATACTCACATGTGAATTTCCCTGCAATGAATAGCTTGCCAACATTGCAGAATTAAGTAAGCAAAATTGTAAATCACAATGACGCTGGAGTCTTCAGTTGCTTCTCCTCCATTTGAAGCAAAATGGCTGCCTAGTGGGAGAGAAGATGGCATGGAATAAGATTGGACAGGAGTTGGACATTTAAAGGCCACAGGGGTTCAATGCCTCAAACGTCATTCAGAGACCAGGACACAATGTGCCCCCTGAAGAGTGAGCAGAAGCCGTGGAATGATACTAGACCAGAGAATTGCTCTGTGGCCCACTATGGCTGATTGCAGAAAGGTTGCAGCTTTAATTTGTATTTGTCAATGAGACACTGGCTGACTGTGGGGGTTAAACTCTGTAGTGTTTTGAGAAAGATGTTTTTTTTTTTTTTTAAATCTTACCACTGACAAGTACATAACATCTTTGAGGACTACGTCTTCTGACACTGCGATGCTTCTGTATAATATGGAAAGAACATTGAACATTTTCACAAGACAGGGACATGTTAACATTCAGACTTAATCAAAGCCGTCAGGGTTTGGGTGAGTAGGCTAGCTTCTGATGTCTTTGTTGTCACTGTAAACGTTAATTCATGTTTCATAGCATACAAGCGTGGATTTTGGTAGAAAAGATGTTAGGCCAGGTGGGCAGTTGGTCGTAGGAGTGCTAGACACAAAAAAGGACAAATAATGATATACATATATATAATTTAAAAAAGAAAATAAAACACACACACACACACACACATATACATATATATATATATATATATATATATATATATATATATATATACATATATATATATATATACACACACATACACACATATATATATACATATATATATATATACACACATACACACATATATATATACATATATATATAAATATATATATATATATATATATATATATATATTATTTAAACACTTTTTGTTTACAGCTGGGTGAAAATGTAACTAAATGGAAGTAATTCATTTCATTGTTTTTTTTGTTTTTGATGACCCTAAGAAAACATTGCTTCAAATTCATGGTACAATAAGGCAAAAAGAGAAAGGATAAGACGCTGCAGCCTTTCACACAGACTTTAACTGAGAGTTGGGGAGGATCAGGCATCAGACAATTTCATTTCTCATGATAAACTGCCTACTACCTTAGCAGCACCTACCTTTCTCGGGGTGTGTGAACTGGCTTCCCAAGGGACGACACTATGCCATGAAACAACACTCTACCATGGAACAGAATGAGACAGAGAGACACTGCTCGTCCATAGGGGGTCTAGCAGAGCTGGGTTTCCCTGTGGAGCCTGTGCTCTGCCTACAGAGTTTCCCATGACCATTCACTTTGTAGGGGCTTAGAACATGATGGCCCATGAAGGCTGAGTCACAATACACATGACAAGGCAAACCGACAGAGACAGTACAGTTTAGCTCTGCATTCAGTCCACCTTGCCTGAAACTTCACGCAATCTATGCTTTGTTGAACCACTTGCCCTTTCATAATCAGAGGAAGGGAGGCTTTACTCTCCAGCAGGGGCGATTCTAGGACCAGACGGCTGAGCACCCCAGCTCCCAAATGTGACATTTCTTATGAGTCATATATGGAATACAAAGGGGCTTTAGCATAGCCAGTGTCTTTACTAACTCCAAATTCATCCTGCACCTTAAACAAAAGAATACACAGAACTAACTAATGAGACATAACATGTTGTGGTCGACTCAACTAACAGAAGGTTCACTTGACCTATCTCTGCTCTGCTATATGTGTGTGTGTGTGTGTGTGTTTGTGTGTGTGTGTGTGCATTTGTGTTGTGTGAGGAGCCCTGCCCGACATAGTCTGACATAGCCAGACCTACATACACACCAGTGTCAGCGCTGTGAATTTACGATAAGCAGAAAAAAGGAGGAAACTTGCTCGATAGTAAATGACAGCAAAAATGCAGTTAAGACTTTGACATGGTGCTGAGATGAAACAAGGGCAAATGAATATGATAAAAAAACATAAATACAATATTTTGTTCACTGCAGGGGTATGCTAAGTGATAAATAACAATAATAAATATTAATTACGATTTGTATTGTTTTTCAGGGGAGATTAAATGTTAATAATAAATCTTGATTATGATCGGTATTGTTTTTCAGGGGAGTTGAAATTTTATCTGTGCTTTAGCAACCCTAAAAATGGTCCAAATCGCCTACTTTCCTGTCCATCTTCACTCATCACATTTTTATAATTTACACGAAATTATAGTTTTAAGTAATTTGCTGTCAATTTGATGTTATCTCCTTCTCTTGCACACTTTCTCGATCCCCCAGGTGTTGGTGTTTGGGTTTGGCTTCATTACACCATAACAGAGCAAAGAAAATCTGATATAAAGACAACAGCAACCTTGGAAAGTGGAATAGTGTGAATAGTGGCTGACTTCTCAAGCTCATAACAAACTGGTAAGATTTGCATTTCTTTTAAACATTGAATCTCATTTTACTTATATATATCAATATGTGAGATTTGTTTGGTCCTCAATTAACGGCATGGAACTGAAACAAAAACAAATAGTTGATGGCTGACTTCCCTCCTGTTTACACTAAAAGACTTGAATTTAATTTTCTATTCTTCTGTTACAATCTCAGTTACACTACAAATATGGGAATCTGCCCTGCTGTTGTACAATTGGTGGTCTGGTTGTCAGGATTTAATTGGGCTGTGCAATGGCACCTTCGGAGCCCTCTGCTTATGACAGCAAGTGGTGTCAGTAGTTAGGAATATGACCTTATTGAAAAGATGTATGTTCATTGGCTGTTAAATGTCGCCATTTTGCTTGGGATAAAACATTCCAACATTGGTTTGCCTTTTGTGGCTCATACAAAAACATGTCTTCCTTGGAAACCACACTACGCGAGTAACCAATTAGAATGCTGCCTGCACAGGAGGTTGACCAATCAGCTTTATGGCAGTTACCCAATCATAATGCAAGGTTTTACATATACACATTTGCTATGTAAAGTTCATACACAGATTATAGTGCATTGTTAGATTTTGGTCTTCACATGAGCTACATTTGGTTTAGGCTGACTGGAATGACAGTTACGTTAAACAGCTGGGAACAGTGGAAAATGCCTCACACGCTGACATCATGAGATCAGTCATGTAAAATACTATTCTATAAACATACTATGTGTATGCAAGTGTGTACTGTCGTGATGGAATGCTAAGCATTTGAATACTTATTTTATACAATATTTTATTTATGTTCACTCGGGTTATTTGTTTAAAGATCAGGGTAAAAAAGCCAATCAAATGTATTTACTTTGTATCTCATTTTGATATTATTCTTTGGTGTAAAACTGTCAAATACAAAGCTAAGAAAAAATGCTGAATTTAAGAAAAAATATGAACGTGAAAGCGAATTGAAACCAACATTTTTTTGGAACACCTTTTGTTCACACCGGTCTTTTGCAGGTGTATTAAGCGTAGGTCTATCACACATGTATGTCTCTCACTGTGTGTGTGTGTGTGTGTGTGTGTGTGTGTGTGTGTGTGTGTGTGGGTGTGTGTGTGTGTGCGTGTGTATGTGTTTGTGTGTGTGAGTGAGAACCCCCTCTGGTCCTTATTTGCGATCTCTATGATAGAGCATACAGCTGCATGTCAAGACAAACTAGGCCAACAGTAGCTCTGTGGAGATTGAGCTGCTGGCATTTGGCACCTGTTATCCAAACCTCAGAAGACTTTGTTTTATCATAAACTCCCAGGTGTGAAGAACTCTCCATCGCCTTCTATCCTGACCAGGGCCTCTTACTTCTATACTTTCTTCCTTTCCTTTTTTGTTCAAATGCAACGCATGTGGGTTACATGTGTATGAGAGTAACCCAGGCAACATGTTAAAGCAAAAGCTGAAGATTAATAATACTGTAAATGTTGACTCTGGTACTGATTCTCCATTCTGAAAAAATAAAATAAAATGACATTAAAGCATATATAAAATAGCAGCAAATATGCTGTATTGTTTGTTTTTTCAATCCTAGGCAGCTCTGGGAGGCCTGTGTCCAGATGTTTTTGGCTTGGTAGGTGCAAGTGGGGCACTGTAATCCTACAGAAATAACTGTCAGAATAGCATTAATTTACCATTTCTTACATTCCTGTTTTTAACACGTTCACTTGAAAGCTAAATGGGCCTTCCAATTACATATTAGAAATTTGATTTAAAGCTTTCATCCTTGAACCTACCAAAGAAGGCTATGATACATACACAAGACGATAAGGCACATTCAAGGTTTGTCCACACAATAATAAGCTTGTAATAAGTAATAAGGACAAAATATTGTAGGGACATAAACCCAACCAGTTATTTTTCATTTTACAGTATGTTGTGACATGACATTTACATTTAGGTCATTTAGCAGATGCTTTTGTCCAACACAACTTACAATAAGTACATTTGTCACAAGAAAGAAACCACGACATATCACCAGTAAAAAACAGTGCGTTTACATGACACTCAAGAAAACTGAATCACTATGATCGGATTTTTATGATGCATGTATACACCTTAGTCTGACTAAAATCGGACCGGATCGTATTTCTCATAGTCGGATTAAAACACCTGGATTATTCGATTGATAGGCACATTACTCGTGCATGTATACGTTGCATCAGATCGGATTTTGTGTTCTGCGCAGGCTCGAGATTTTTTTCTCGGGGCCATGAGCCGGAAGTAGAAAGACGGCAGCGGCGTCTTTCCTCCGAAATAACCGCAAGCAAGAGCGCCGTTGTGCATCTAGTTTGTGTAATTATCATGTACACCATATACGAAATGTACAAAGATGTAGCTTCGTCTTGCTCTTCGTACGCATCTTTCTCGAATGCCGAGGCAGAGTTTGTTGTTGCTGGTGATGTAAAAAAGGTCAGCCGGAGGTGGCTCTATTACCACTAGTTGAAATGGGTACAGCGCCACCTATCGGGTGCAGTTTCATTGATGACCTTGAAGACCAGCATCTTCGTCTTGAATCGGATGTGGGCTGTAACAGGAAGCCAGTGGGGGTCACGGAGGAGGAGAGTCAATGAGGCTGGGAGTCCAGCCACAAGAGAAAATTATAATAGTCTAGGCGGGAGATGACCAGCATTTGGACCAGGAGTTGCATTGTGTCACGTAAGCAAAGACCGGATCCTGCGGATGTTGTAAAGGGCAAATCTGCAGGATCGGGCCACAGCAGTGATGTTGGGGGCACAGGACAGTCCCTCATCAAGGCTTACAGCAACGTTCCTCGCCACCGAGGAAGGCGATACCGTGACATACAGGGCAGTGTTTTCATAAGATGAAGAGGAGTTCAGTTTTACTAAGGTTGATTTTGAGGTGATGTGCAACTGTCCAAGTGGAGATGCCTACCAGACATTCCAGGATGCGTGTTGCAACGAGGGTGTTGGAGGAGGATGAGGGAAAAGAGAGCATCACTTGGGTGTCGTCTGCATAACAGTGGTAAGCCGATCCATGTGATGTGATTGCTGAGCCTAGTGATCTAGTGTATAATAAAAACAGAAGCAGTCCTAATACTGAGCCTTAAGGGACACCAGTTTCCAGAAAGGGTCCAGGGTTTGGACTAGGATCCATTCCAAGTGACTTGAAAGATGTGATTTGTCAGACATGATATGAACCAGGTTAGAGCAGAGTTAGAAATGCCAAGTTCAGCCAAAAAGGAGAGCAGAGGAGAGGAGGATTTGGTGGTCTCAGCGGAGTGAGCAGTCCTGAAGCCTGACTGATCAGGGTCAAGGAAGTCATTTTGTGAACGAGAGGACAGTTGGTTGTAGACTGCGCGTTCGAGGGTTTTAGAGACGAATGAAAGAAGAGATACAGGTCTGTCACGTTGGTCCCCGGCCCAGTGGGAGTGGAGAGGGGAAGAGTGTGAGGTCAAATGTGGATAAGTCGATTAACTTAGATGAGTGCAGCTTTCTGGATGGATGTTGAAGTCACCCAGGACACTGAGTGGTATGCCATCGTCAGGGAAGCAGCTTCGGAGGGCATCCATCTCATCAATGAACTCACGGAGAGGACGTGTAAATGTAAAGTTGAAAGGAAGGGTGACAGAGACAGCATGGAATTAAAATGAAGATCTGAGTAGTTGGTCCAGGGTAAGGACCTGGTAGGACCATGTGGGTGAGATGAGGAGGCCAGTTCCTCCTTCTTGACCTGTTTGTCACGGGGAGTTTGAGAATGATCAGGCAGTTGAGAGGTGATCCAAATCTCCATAAGAGCCAGGAAGTGGTGAGTCTGCAGAGAGGCATAGGCTGAAATGGTGTCCGCCTTCTTGACTGCAGACTGGCAGTTCCATGGTCCCCCTAGTACTTAAATTTAAGTACTGGTGGAGAGGGTTGGATAGTAGAGATTGGCTGGGTTACAGCCTCGAGCAATGTGTCTCCATTGAAATCTTCTCTGTATAGATACAAACCCCAATTCCAATGAAGTTGGGACGTTGTGTAAAACATAAATAAAAACAGAATACAATGATTTGCAAATCCTTTTCAACTTAAATTCAATTGAATACACTACAAAGACAGGATATTTAATGTTCAAACTGATACACTTTTTTTTTCTTTTTTTTTAAATATTCACTCATTTTAAATTTGATGCCTGCAACACGTTCCAAAATAGCTGGGACAGCAGCAACACAAGACTGGGAAAGTTGAGGAATGCTTAAAAAACACCTGTTTGGAACATTCCACAGGTGAACAGGTTAATTGGAAACAGGTGAGTGCCATGATTGGGTATAAAAGGAGCATCCCCGAAAGGCGCAGCTGTTCACAAGTAAGGATGGGGTTCGCCACTTTGTGAACAACTGTGCGAGCAAATAGTCTTACAGTTTATGAACAACATTTCTCAACACACAGTTGCAAGAAATTTAGGGACTGCATCATCTACAGTCCATAATATCATCAAAAGAAGAGGAGAAATCTCTGCACACAAGCGGCAAGGCCAAAAACCAGCACTGAATGCCTGTGACCTTCGATCCCTCAGGTGGCACTGTATTAAAACCGACATCATTCTGTCAAGGATATTACCACGTGGGCTCGGGAACACTTCAGAAAACCACTGTCAGTTAACACAGTTCGTCGCTACATCTACAAGTGCAAGTAAAAACTCTACCATGCAAAGTGAAAGCCCTATATCAACAACATTCAGAAATGTCACCGGCTTCTCTGGGCCTGAGCTCATCTGAGATGGACTGATGCAAAGTGGAAAAGTGTGCTGTGGTTGACGAGTCCATATTTCAAATAGTTTTTGGAAATCATGGACATTGTGTCCTCCGGGCCAAAGAGGAAAAGGACCATCCTGATTGTTTTCAGTGCAAAGTTCAAAAGCAAGCATCTGTGATGATATGGGGGTGTGTTAGTGCTCATGGCATTGGTAACTTGCACATCTGTGAAGGCACCATAAATGCTTAAAGGTACATACAGGGTTAAGGTGGAGCAACATATGCTGCCATCCTCAGGGACATCCCTACTTATTTCAGCAAGACAATGCCAAGCCACATTCTGCACATGTTACAACAGCGTGGCTTCGTAGTAAAAGAATGCGGGTACTAGACTGGCCTGCCTGCAGTCTAGACCTGTCTCCCATTGGAAATGTGTGGCACATTATGACTGTTGAGCAACTTAAGTCGTATATCAAGCAAGAATGGGAAAGAATTCCACCTACAAAGCTTAAAAAATTAGTGTCCTCAGTTCCTAAACGCTTATTGAGTGTTGTTAAAAGGAAAGGTGATGTAACACAGTGGTTCTTTTGGAATGTGTTGCAGGCATCAAATTCAAAATGAGTGAATATTTGCAAAAAAATAATAAAGTTTATCAGTTTGAACATTAAATATCTTGTCTTTGTCGTGTATTGAATTGAATATAAGTTGAAAAGGATTTGCAATTTGCGAATTGGGGTTTGTATTACAATACAATCAGTGTGAGGACATGCAAAAACACATTACTTTAAAAAAGTAGTTAGTTATAGTTACTAGTTACTTCTTCCAAAAAGTAACTGAGTTAGTTACGGAATTACTCCACTATAAAAGTAACTAGTTACCAGGAAAAGTAAAAAGTTACTTTTAATTATTTAATTATTCCCCCTTTTGAGCTCGGCATTCACTTTAGCATTCTCGGCATCCATGTATTTAGAAAATGTCTTTCTGCATGGCGGACCGGCTCCTGTTCTCCCCGATATTTTTGCCAGTGAGTGCTCTGAAGGAGTCTGAGTCATCTGTTGATAACAGGAGCATGTTCTCAACAACATACCTGCATATCATTGCATTCAGTTAAGTCTGTGTCGAGTTTTTGTGAAGCTGGAGCAGAAAATTCCAGCTGTAGCTGCTTGGACAGCTCTGTGTCCTTCTTTGTTAGCGGGGCTCACGTTAGCCACACCTGGCCTGCTGTCATCATCAACAGTGTCAACAACGGTGTTTTTGGCCACTAGTTTTGTAGAAGCGTGTGCCTTTGAGAGATGATTCATTAGATTAGAGTTGCTTACAACAGACATAGACAAAAGAGATTAAAGTAGTGTCTGTACTTCCACTTAGAAAACGCCAACTTTCCCTCCGGACTCGCCATTGCTGCAGTTCATCGCTGCTAGTTTGTGTGGTGAGGCTGCTGTGTGCGTGTGAGGTTTGTGTGTAAACTGAACACTGCCTCTGATTGGCTTTCGAACTCTCACTCTACCTTAGAGAGCTAATCACCATCACTTATGCAGTTGTCCCGCCCCTCCCTCCTCCCTCGCCAAGCTAACAAAATAATAAAATAAAACAGCTTTGCAGCTCCGGTGGCTGATAGCCGAGTCGGATGACAACAGCTTCAATGAGCAGCTTCAGTTTGTAATGCACCAAATTTAATAGTCGGTAACGGTAACGACGTTGTAACGATGGAAATAGTAATTAGTTAGATTACCTGTTACTGAAAAAAGTAACACCGTTAGTAACGCTGTTTATTGTAACGCAGTTTATTGTAACGCCATTATTCCCAACACTGGTGACTATACTCAAAATCTTTGTTCAAATTGTATTTCCCACACATAGTCTTTTTTCCCAGCTAGTTGAGAGCACTACTTGAGAGTGTTTTTGCTAATGTCATGAAATTGCCCAAATACAACAGCTTCAAACAAGACTTCTTCAGTGTTACAAAACAATACAGAACTCCAGGCTTTTACTTGAATTAATCAGGGTTTCACTTACTAGCCATGAGTGAGCATTTTTTGCTTTTTTCCTTCATTGTCTCTTTAAGAAGACTAAGTGTGAAACAGTACTCTTCATCGATAAGCTATACAAAAAACTGACACATGGCTAACCCATTTACAGAGAGAAATAACCATGACAACTTCAAGTGCTGCTGTAAATGTAAGCTATTTCAATTACTTAAAAAAATAAATACCATGTAGTCAGATTAATTCTCTTAAGAGACCAATGTTTATAAAATTTTGATTTTTTGCTTCAAGGCATTGGCTTCCTGATGAACTCTAAGGTTGGCAACATCAAAAACCGGTCTTTCTAAATTGTCATGAAAACTCCATATTACATACACACACCAACATTTGATGAAGCACAATCTGCTGCAATCTAATCCGTGGCATATCACTTAGTTGGGATGGGAAGTTCATCGTTGTTGCAGCCTACTTTGTGGTTCAGTCTTAGAAGAAGGGCATTTTTTTTCACATCAAAATGAGCCTGATGCAGCTTTTAAGTACTGTATTTTGCATCTCAAACTAAACTAGGACAAACCAAGCTTTGGAGATGCAGAGGTGACATTTGGCATTCACAGCAAATCTCTCGAGTTCTGCTCATAAATTCTATTCTTATCTTTGTACCTTGGGTATTTTGCTTTCCTCCTTGTTTCTTTCTGTCTGACTTGCCTACTTTCTGTGTTGGTGACAATCCTCTGAAGAACTGAACTTGTGAAGAATTCTGTGTCCACAGCAAGATATATGATCAACTACAGCTTGACTACCATGAAGTATGCTGTTACATTCATGATCCTCAGAGGATAAATCTTTTGATTATATACTGACCTCATGTTGTGCACACTAGTCCAAAACCTAAAAGGAGCCCAGTGAATACAGAAATGATAATGTCATGAGTTTGCTGTGCAATCATGGTCCCAAGAGCACAAACTCATTTGAATCCACACATCCTCCATTCCAACAACAGCAAAACTTTTCAACACCAAACCAATGCTAGGCTTTTGTTGTCTTTGACATCATCACCCACCACTTACAACATCACAGCTGAATCAAACGATTTAGAGAAGAGAAATCTCTGCACCTAAGGGGCAAGGAACCAACATTGATGCCTGTGACCTTTTATTCCCTTAGGTGGCACTGCATTAAAACACAAAATGATTGTATTAGGACTATTTCTTCATTGAAATGGACCATTTGTTTATTCAGTCATGAAAATGAAGACTGTTTTTGTTTAATGTGTTTAAGCACAGGAAATCAGTCAATGAAGGTGAAGATCTCTAACATTCCTCCCTGAGGAATTTGGTGCCCTAGGAAAGATCTTTGCCGGCGCCCCCTTTCATCGTAGTCAATCAGTGTTCATACACTCACACAGAAACTGCATGTTTGTATTCAAGATTGTATTTCTTTTCAGTCAAAAATTTAAATACACCAAACAAGTGATAAAAATACAATATTAATAAGGCATTCCGCAAACATATTATCTCTCAGCCTCAGCAAGTGCCATCTCTCACTTATCTATTGTCAGCCCATTTGCAAAATGACCTCCGACTCATTCCATGTTGCCATGTGGGTATTTTGCTCCTGGCTATCCTCATGAACCTTCAGCAAGTCACTTGCATTTTTCCAGTCCTTTAGTCCTTCCTTATTAAGTCTGTATTAATTTTGGAGAAAATATTTAGCAGCAGAAGCAGTGCAAGCTGTTATCTCTGTTTGAGTTCATCAGCCAGCTTCTTCTGATTTTTTCCCATTGACTAAGTCTCTGTTACAAAAGTCATGTTGACACTCTCCCATCTTTGTTTTTGGGAAATGTGTAACTGCTTTTTTATTTGAACTGGTCCTCTGTGAACTAACTCTCTTCTTACTTAGTCAGTTAGAAGAGATGGCCAGTCAGCAGGTCTATTGGTCCAGCCTTTAGTCCTGATGCTGTGTCACTCTGCTGTGCTGAGGTAGAGGGACAGGAGCACCTGATGCTGTGTCACTGGTGTGGTGGTGAAAATTTTTAAAAGTGCATCTGAAGAGAGAAAAGAAGTATATGTGACCACTGGATGTTACATTTTAATAAAACAAACAGATGCTTGGTGTGTACTATACATAAGACTAATATAGACTAAATATAATTTGTCTAACCAGAGTGCAAGTGCAGTATAGATAGATATTGCCTATGAATTAAATGGGAAAGCTAAGGTATGGAGTATTAACAGTAATATACTTTAATGGGATGGACAACTAATAGCATTTTAACTGATATACAAGCAGGAAAACACAGCCAACAGGTTAAAATAACACCTGAACAGGCCTAACGATTAACTTTCCAAATGTCCCTGATGAATTGGGGCGCCGTTTAGCTCAGTTGGTAGAGCAGGCGTCCCATGTGCTGCAGGAGACCTTGGTTCGACTCCTGGCCTGGGTCCCTTTGCTGCGTGTCACTCCCCATCTCTCTCTCCCTGTTTCCTGTCCAAGACTTTAACTGTCCTATCAATGAAACCAAAAGGCCAAAAAATGCTTTAATTTTTTTTTTTTTTTAAATGACTGAATGATGAATTTAAGGTGGAATGACATATACTTAGGTCGTCTCAAGCTATTTACTGATCAACAAGTTAACACTCTGCTCCAAAAATCAATTTCATTCACTTCTCACATTGATGTGACTATACATCTATCTTCTTCACGTTTTACTTCATCTTCTTTCCTCCTTTTCTTTCACTGGACGCCGGATAGTTTCAGTCTTTTGGACATTGTGATTCCACTACAGTGTCAATAAATCTCTCTCTTGGACTTGGGGTCTTGGTCCGGTCAGATTCAGGCAGCTCGCCTCTCGACCCTGCCGCCCTCACAGAGAACAAGTAGAGTGCAACGAGCCAGGAACCCAGAAAAACGGTCTCTCCATTATTTAATAGGCTTTACCATGAAGTTATGCTGCTGTGGGCTGATATAATATTTTGAAATAATAGTAGTAATAGCACTGGTAAAAAATAGTATTCTTTTTTATACTTCATTATTATTTTTTAAATTATTTTCTTTCCTCCCCCCGTTATACAGCCTATGCCTAGGACCAGCTCTGCATACCCCAGTAGCTCAGTTGGTAGGGCGTGCACCCCATAGACGGACACCCTGCAGAGGCTGAGGGTTTGAGCCCAACCTATGGTCTCTTGGGTTGTCATCACCCTTCCTCTTGTCTCCCAAGCTGCTCCACCAAGAGAAGTGGAATATTTATTCCCGCCACTGACTTGTTTTAAAGTTTTATCAGAGATTTTTTAGCCTCCGCTTTCATAGCACATACACAACTTCCAATTCATGAGCTTGCTCCAATTCAGAACTGGACTTATAATGTCCCTCATAGCACGTTAGGGGCTGAATAGGCAGTGTAGTAATAGATTCTTGCTTTATGTGTTTAGACAGTTTGATCAGAATTTAGAGAGCTCTCATTCTCGAGATCTGCCTGTGCTCTTTGTGTCTGTGGACACACACTGACAAAATGCGGGACAACATTCTCTAGTTGATCCAACGGCCCTGCAGCGGCCAGATGAGTGTGGGGTGCTGGAATACCTGTTGGGATGTCCATTGAATATGAACAAAGACATGCACTGTAATGCTAATGGTGTGTTTGGCCTCTGCCACCTCCCAAGATACCCAGAGGATATTT
Source organism: Sparus aurata (assembly GCF_900880675.1). NCBI lineage: Eukaryota > Metazoa > Chordata > Actinopteri > Spariformes > Sparidae > Sparus > Sparus aurata. Next base: position 37,055,452 of record NC_044187.1, on the reverse strand, counting down.
GTGAACATACTTTTATAAACTGATTGTGTCTCTTTCATTATCCACCACTGTATGAGGAATTTCTGATGAAAATATCAGAAAAATTATACAGCGCCTTAACAATAATTTATGCTGAAAATGTGTCACACAAGTGTAATAGTTCATATTTCACCAACACCTAGTGAAATATTCAAACCAAATACAAGTATAAGTGTGAATTACTGAGCCTGTTTATAGATTATCTACTATATCATGAGGTCATCAATATTATGCTTTAGCTTTTTGTTTTTCAACAGTACTGCATAGAAATTGAAGTAATATGGCTGGGGAATTAATGATTTAACAACTACAGGACAAACTATTATAGTATAAGAGCCCTGTTTGTTGTTATATTCAAGTTATATAGAAATATAATATCATTCTGTTAGATTACTGACCACACCTGTGTGTGTGTAAAATCTGAGAACACACTTTGTTTTGCCACCATGAAAATAATGTTTATTGTGATTAAATACATATTGAAACAGAATGTTTCATTAGTGTTAAAACATGTTGTGGATTTTGGAAATGATGACATCCATATGTTTTTCATTCATTTCAGCTTTTTGAATTTTTAACATTATGAAGTTACTTTACAGAAAGTTTGCAGATGTAGTAGCCTACCTAAATCTGCCCGTGGAAAATATTATTCTTCAGTAGGCATTTTAGTTACAACAACCCCAAGCTAGATAAGTATTTCTGTGTTTATATGTTCAGTATTTATTCAGTTTGGGACAGCCCACATTCTCTGGAGCATTCAGGGCAGACTTAACAGGGACTTGGAAATCATCATTACGTCTAATGTGCCTTCCAGCTTTGTGGAACTATGGAAAAAATTAGCAAATGTGTCTTGTGATCTGAACATTTCTAATGATTTAAGAGCACTTGAAAAGTCCAAAAGTAGAAATATACTGAAAATTATTGATGTAGTAATTTCCAAAATCCACAACATGTTTTTACCTAACAAAATATTCTGCTTCAATATGTTTAATAACAAAAATACTAATTTCACTGTGGCAACAAACAGTAAACTCTCGTTTTTTTCTGCACGCAAAACCACGACGTAGTCTTGCAGTAAGCTAACAGAATGATAAATTATATTCATACAACTACAATAACAACAAGAAAAAACAAGAAAATGTCTCTAACACTGTAATAGTTTGTCCTGGTACCAGTGCCGATAAAGTAAGCCGGTGAGAAGGCGGCTGCACACGTAATTTTTTCCTTCCTGTTATCTCATTGATTGCCCAGCCATATTACTTTCACAGCAATGCAGTACTGTTAAAGACGAAAAGCTAAAGCATAATATTGATAACCTCATGATATGATTGCCTAACAGAAATGCTCTGACACTCTCTCACACAAATCAAATACTGTATGCCTATGATACAGTAAAAACAGCTAACTTCACGCTGGAGTAATGGTGCAGCTTCCATCATCACTGCTCCACCTGGTGGGTAGATAAAACCATTGCAAATGATTTTCCCTTAGGGATGTTACGATTTGGTCCCACGTCCACTACTTCATTGCAGGGGCGATTTAATTCCAGTTATGGACTCTTCCACGTACAAGCATGAACCTGTCACCGGCCAATATGGCCTTGTCACTGAGGCAACAGCAAGTTTTAAGAGGCTCCATCATGTAACACATGGTGAAGAAGTGTGCTGTGGTCTACATTTCAGGTGGTTCTTGGAAATTATGGACATTGTGTCCTCTGAGCTAAAGAAGAAAATGACCATCCAGACTGATACTTGTTCAAAGTTCAAAGCCAGCATCTGTGATACCATGGGGTTGTGTTAGTGCCCATGGCATGGGAAACTTGCATATCTGCGAAGGTACCATTAATGCTGAAAGGTAAATGCAGATTTTTGGGCAACGTGCACTGCTATGCAGTGACACAGTGGTCACATCAAAATTATATTCTTAGCCCAACTCCTAAAGCTTGAAGAACAGCAATATAGTCAAGGCTCTTTGAGGCTCATAGGAGGCTGCACAAAAGGCAGGTTACAACTTGTGTAGTCTATCACACTGCCAACACAAACAGACAAGAAACCACATTAACACTTACGCTGTGGGAGGAGAGAGATGTGTACAGTGTATTTCTGTGTATTTGTGTGTCTTCGTGTGTGTGTGTGTACTTGTGGTATTCTTAAGGTATTCTTAGGCTCTCATTTCCTATTGGTTTCCATGAATTGAATGGTGTTTGTAGCAGCTTCTCCTTAATATGCAGTAAACAGGCGTGTCTGACTGCAGAACCTTTGCACAGAAAATGGAGAGCAAGTTAAAATATGTGAGGTTTTGGGAGAATACACACCATCACAAACAGACACACACACGTGCGCAAGGATGGACAAGCAAGGTTAGTGTGCGTAGAGTGATAACTTCATCTCAGCGAGGGGGCGAGTTGCGGGAGAGTGAATCGCCTGGGGAGAAAAGGATTATGAGAAGGGAGCGGGGTGCGGCGTTGCGACTGCACACTGGGAGAGAGGACGCTTGACCCAGACAGAGAGAGATGCTCACATAATCTCACACACACAAATATACACACAAAGATGCATAGCATCATGACAAATACACACAAAGAGGCTTCTCCCTTTGAAACCCAGGCTCAAATAAGAACACGCTCCTTCCCACAAATCTCTATATATCTCTCTCGCTTCCAGCTCCACAATGGTCTATCAAGAAAGAAAGCACAGAGAAAAGAGCATTCATTGACACCTTACAAGGCAACATATTCATCTTTAGCTGCCCTGTTCTCTCTTCTTTGTCCATCCTTTCTATTTCCCTTTATCTTTTCTCTGTTCTTACATTACATTCCACTTGACTACCAGTTACCATGGCAAATGATACACACAAAGAGCATGAGCTGCATGATTATAGATTTGTCTGTCTTATGCACATGCACTCAGCGGCAGCATCACAGTTGGTGCACTCTGACCTTTCGTTACAGAGACATTTAACAAAGTGTGAAAGAAGAAGATAAAGGCCAAAGTTGAAAAAGGAGGAAAAGAACAGCAATTAAAAGATAATTATCAGCTGGAAAAGGGTCACAACTTTTATATGGTCAGCATTATTGTATGAACGACAAGGAGGGAGAATTAGTGGATTCCCTGCAGTGTAAATGTCAAACCCTTTCTTTGACCTTCTGCTGGTTTTTTGTTTTTGTTTTTTTTTCTGTGGTTCTGGTCCGACAGCGTCATCTGAATTCAGAATTACTTAGAGTGTAATTTGAATGTTCTTTGATGAAATGATCAAACCCCCCAACAACTGCTGATCTTAAGATGCAAAGATTTGTCCAAAATCTGCAAAAATTGCAATTCTGTTTGATCATTGACATGCTTGACTTTACTTAAAAACTGTCAAATCTGAAGGATGTGTCAATGCTTTCCCAAAACTGATTTTTGCATACAAACAATCCAATTAAGTACTGCTGCTTGAATCCCAGGTCAAATCAAAGTGAATCACCAGAAACCTTTTCATTCGGCTGTGAATCAGTCCCAACAAGTTCCACCAATTGAACATTCCAACCCATTATACTTCAAATCAAATACTGTATTTATAAATCATGGGGGTAACACCACAGGACCAGAAAATGTTTCTCGAAATGTAGTTTCAGTGACAAAAAAAAAAGATATGATGTTGATGAAGGATCTTAGTCATCCAGGTCATGGTTATTCTAAGGCTCTCTGTTCTAAAGTGCTGTATCGTAGGCTACTGGAGGTGTTTCAGTTTCTAGAAGACGTTTCAACTCTCATCTAAGAGGCTTCTAACTAACTGGAAGGGAGTTGCAGGCTTTTAAACTCTGTGTGGGAGTGCCCTTACAGAGTGATTAAAGACACCTGTCAGCTCTGAATTTCAGAGTCTTTAGGGCCACTTGTGGGCCAAAACAATGTGGATTGCTAGGGCTTGGTGAGCCCAGATGTGAATGGTTGTTAAGCTGTCTGGGCAGGGAACTCAATACTGCATTGTGGGTGATTGATAAGTAATATCGTAGGCCACCTCCTCTGTTCCAAGAAGGTCTTTCAAGTTTGACATGGATTATTTACTCCTCTTTCAAATCACCTGTCTTCTCTGGTCAAGAAGTTTACATTGTTGGCCTCAATTCATTGATTTATTGGACAACAGAGTCTTGATCTGAGGAGATGATGGCCGCCCTGATCAACCAACCCAAAGCATCAATATTTGATGAGTTGGGAATTAGACTCAATAGTCAACTGTCTTACAGGTTGGACTTTTGTTTAAACGTAGTGTAGAACAGTAAAAGAACAGTCCATGCTGCAAATTGAAAAAATGTTTCTGAGATATTCCCGTGGTAGCTAAGACACCTGAGGTATCACTGCCATGTGAAACACTCCCCTGTGTTCTTTAATTCAAGGGCTGTCTCACTAGACTTCCCTCTTTTTCCTTGTGAATATATTGCACATATTAATATGGAAATATATTCGTGCAGGTCAAATTCCAACCAAATTCCAAAGTGTAAGTGCAAAAAGTAAATTATGAGAAACAGTGTCACCGCGTTGTTGTTTTTTCTTGTCTTCAGATAAATCAAAGCCAGTGAGTGAGTTTTTGGCAAGTGCTTTTATTATAATGTGTATTGCAGGAAAATTGGAATGAATTGTGGAAATTGCAGTTCCTGTCATTTGTCTGCAAGCTTATAAAGCAGCTGTAGAAGTGCTGGGATTGCTTCAAATTGCCTCAGAGCAAATAGAATAGAATAGAATATTCCTTTATTGTCACTATACGCATGCGCAATTAAATTGTGAATGGCTTTCTCCTCATGTCAAGTAGAAACAAATAGTCCAAAGTAAGAAAGGAAAAATATACCAAATGAAATATATAATAATAATTATATGGATATATACAGTTAAAAACACTGGGGTGGAGGTTACAGCTCTGGGGTAGAAGCCATTTCTCAGTCTGTTGGAGGTTGATTTAATTGTTGTGAACCATTTGCCTTGAGGCAGAGGTTTCAATAGGGAGTGTCCAGGGTGTGTACAGTCCTTACAGATGCCTTTGGATTTTTTTGTGCTGGGCTGCTTTAACCACACAGTGAAGGACTGCGTTTGGCAGCTGTGCAGTTGGCATACCACAAGGGAGCATAGTTGGTCAGGACATTCTCGATGGTATCCTGTGAAAGTTGACAGTTTCTGTGGGAGCTGGGCCTGTTTCCGCTTCCTGAATAAAAACAGTCTCTGTTGAGCCTTTTTGACAAGCTGTGAGGTGTTAGAGCTCCATGCCAGCTGCGTCGACATGGTGACTCCAAGGAACTTATGTGTCATCGACACATTCCACCTCATTACCATGTATGCGGTGGGGGAGGGTGTGTCTTCCTTTAGTTCTCCTGAAGTTAATAATCAGCTAATTTGTCTTGGAGGTGTTCAAGACCAGGTTGTTGTCCTCACACCACCTCACAAGATGGTTCTCCTCAAGCCTGTATGCTGTCTCCTCATCGTCTGCAATCAGGCCCACCACAATTGTGTCATCAACTTTTACTGTGTAGATGGGGGTGCAGTCATGTGTGAAAATTGTGAAGAGCATTGGGCTCAGCACACAGCCTTGTGGGCTGCCTGTGTTTAGGATGAGGATGGAGAAGGTGTTGTTTCCAATTCTTACTCGCTGTGGACAATGTAAGGAAAGTCCATGATCCATGAACACAGTTGTGAACCAAAGCCCAGGGTCCAGTTTATTGACCACCTTGTGAAAGATGACGGTGTTAAAAGCGGAGCTGAAGTCCACAAATAGCATCCTCACATAGCAGTTTGTTTTCTCCAGATGTGACAGGGCGCTTTGCAGAGCTGTGTTGACGGCATCCTCAGTGGAGCAGTTTGCCTGGTAGGCAAACTTGTGTGGGTCCAGGTCTGGTGAAATGATGCTCCTAATGTGTGAGAGCACCAGCTTCTCAATACACTACATGACTAAAGGTGTTACAGCCACTAGGCGGTAGTCATTCAAGCACTTTGCAGGTGATCTCTTGCTTGGCATCCCTAATGACCTTTTTAACATCCCCTGTGCATCACTGTGGGCCTGTCTGTCATGAGACCTGAATGCTGCATCTCTCTCCTTGAGCAGTGTCCTCACCATGCTGTTAATCCAGGGCTTCTGGTTGGGGAAACACCCAAAAACACCTACTAAAAAGCAGCCAACATTGGCAGAATCATTTAATCATTGTTTTCTGTATGACAAGAAAGGGTACCAGTGGACAGCTTTTACCGATGCAGTCACGTTGAATATCACTAAAGATATGATGCCCATATATACAGTGGAAAAGCCAGAGGTTCAACCTCATGCTCTAACCTACCATACCCAAAAAACGCCACTTTTTTTTAGTAGTTGGCTTGGGAAACTGATCAATAGCCAGGACCTTCACAGGACAGACCTGCCCCTGCCCAACTACCTTACCTAAATTTGTCACAACAGCCCTAGCAAAGTCACACTTAGCCAGATTTATAGTCAGATTTGCCCATGCCAGTTAGTCAAACAGTGCCTTAATTCGCTGTACATGGTTTTCCCATGTATCACTGTAGACAACAACATCATCCAAATATACAGCACAGCCTTTTAGACTGTAAACCACTCCATTCATCAGTCTCTGAAAAATGGCAGGGGCATTTCGTAGACCAAATGGCATCACTTTGTAGGAGTAAAGGCCTGAGGGAGTTATAAAGGAGGCAACTTCCTGAGCCCGTTTGGACAAGGGTACTTGCCAATAACCCTTCAAAAGGTCAAATTTGCTGACAAATTTTGCTGAACCAACCTGATCTACACAATCATCCATGCAGGGCAACGGAAAGAAGTCTGGTTTGGTGATCTTGTTCACCTTCTGGAAGTCAGTGCATGGCCTGGTGTGGCCTGGTTTAGTCACCAACATACACGGTGAGGCCCAACTTGAACTGCGATATTATGTTCTAACATGTACTTCACCTCTGATTCCAGCTGTTCGTGTTTTTCTGGTGAAACACGACAGAAACGTTGCCGAATGGGTTGAGCATCTCCTACATCAATGTCGTGTTCGATCAAATGAGTACAAGAAGGAGTGTCTGAAAACAAAGAAGGGAAAGACAATATCAATTTGCTCAGCTGCATCCTCCTCGACTCAGACAAGTGAAGTTACCGGTCTAGTTGACTGAGAGACTCAGAGTTACTGAGTCGGCCCTGCATGATGCAGTCATCAGGGACCTACACATCCTCGTTTCCACTGCCTAGATCTTCCACAGGGGCCGCCACTGCCACTGGCTTACAGCCCCCCTACAGAGCTGGTTACAGAAGGGGAATAATAAGGCTTCAACAGATCAATATGACAAAGTTGTGATTTTCTCTGATGATCTAAACTATATATCACATAATTTTGGTCAGAAACCTGCGTAACAACTTTATAAGGCCCTTCAAATTTGGCATGAAAAGGAGAGCCCGCTACAGGAAAAAGTGCCAATAATTGAATATCAGTTTTTCCCCTGCCAGTTTACCAGCCTCATGCAGTCGTCTTCTGAAACCAATCACATAATCAATCAGGTTTGTTGGAGGAGGCGTTTTCTTCCAGTCATCCTGTAGGACAGCAAGTGGACCGAAACACCAGATAATTTAGGCTGAAACCTGCACTCTCTTGAATGACCTCTCTAGCAGCCAATATAGGCCAGAGCAACCCCTCTTCCCAGTCATGATTAAGCTCTGCGCAATAAGAGCATAGCAGGGATTTTAGAGTTTGGTGGAAGTGTTCAATAGCTCCTTGGCTTTGTGGATGGTAAGGAGTAGATTTGGCATGTCTGACATGTAGCTGTCTCAAGATTTCCGCAAACATGTTTGAAGTGAAATTTGTTCCCTGGTCGTTTGAATGACCTTTGGAATGCCAAAAACAGAAATGAGCTGAGACAAGGCTTTAACAACAGACTTTGTAGTGATGTTTCACAAAGGCTAAGCTGCAGGATATCGTGTACCAGTATGATGATCAGCACGACTTTGAGACCATGTCACTACACATGCTTGACAAACTGCTGAGGAGGCAACACCAGTACAGGCCATGGGCACAGCCACTGGGGATGAAGGTGCAACATCAAACATACGTGCAGCGGCCAAATGATTTCCCAAGATTACTTGTATGCCGTGAACCGGCAGGTCAGAGCACACACCAAGCAGTACTTCACCTTCCACTAGGTCTGAAGACAAAAATAGTTTATGTAGAGGGACAGTCAAAACTTTGAGACCCATTCCCTGAACCAAGGCACACACTCCAGTGTCACTGTCTGAGGAAAATGGTAACACACACTGTAGAATAGAGTAGAATGAGTCCAAAGCACCTGAATCCCTGAGGATGTTAACAGGCACCTTTTCATCACTCCCCACTAAGGACACAAAACCTCTGGAGACAGATGAACGATAGCCTGGATCAACTGATTCCAAATCAGGTTCACTTGCTACCCTAGAAGCCATAGCCAAGGGCAACCGTTTCAATAGGGTTTGTATGCCTTTTAAAAGCTGCTATAGCCTCTGCTTTCTCTGTTGCATTGACTGAGACAGTGAGGGCAACAGGCTTTGCATGCAGAGTCCCCTGTTTTGATCCATGTTTGGATTTTAACATGGGGCATTCGTTTTTTCCAATGACCTTGTCCTAAGCAGTAGTTACAGGCTTTACTCAGGCTTTACTTCATATGACCGGTTACTTTTCCTCAAGGAGTATGTGGTGCACTTCTAACCCTATCCAACTGTTGGCTGCTGGGAAGAGACTCTCTTCGACACCAGTCACCACAGACTTTGTGTGTCAAGATGTATTCATCTGCTAAGACTGCAGCGTCAGATGCACTTTTTACTTTGTGCTCATTTAAGTAAGTTGTTAACCGATCTGGCAGAGTAGACTTGAACTGTTGAACAAAAGAAGCTCATGTAGTTGTGGGAAGTTCTGTACTTCTGATGCACTAAGCCAGTGATTTAACAGAGTAGTTCATTCCCAGACAAACTCCACATGTGTTTCCATCTTGTCTCAGAACATTACAAAATGTTTGTTGGTATGCCTCTGGTACTAGTGTCACAGGTGTCTTTACTCTCTGGTTAAACAAGTAGGCAGAGTCAGAAGTTCAGTGAGGCAGTTTATTAACACAGGCAGATTTGGTAAAAAACAAACAGTCCAAAGAAAAGATGGGGGTGATGAAGTGGCACAGTCCTTTAAAAGAGTATTTACCAGAGGTTCAAAAGCTGTCCAGCCAGTCTTTACTTCTCCTTGACTGCAGGTAAAGGGGGGGGACCAGGTGGAGTTCAGTCAGCGCATCCTTTGCTGCTCCTGTTTCTTCTCTGCTGTGTCCGTTGGATTCCCCCAGCCCTTGTCCTGCTCCGTTTCCTCCTTTTTATCTGTTTGGGAAGGTGATTTGTACTTGCAGGTGTGCCAGGTTGCTGCAGGGGGGAGGTCTTTCAGCCACAAAGGAGAGAGAGACACTTCAAAACAGCAATTCACACACACACACACACACACACACACACACACACACACACACACAATTAAGAAAAAATTAATACGGTGCAAACCACAACAAAAAGGTTTCTCCTGGTTTCCTCTCCTTGGCAACACCTCCTGCTCAACCAGGTGTGCCTAGGGTTAGGGTTAAGGTAGTGAATGAAAACCACTGTGTGTGTTTCTGTGTGAAGCTCCCTTTAACATTAACTACAGGTGGTACTTAAACCAAACATGCTGACAGGTAACACTGCATCACCCCAAAATACACAAAGGTATTTTCTCTCATTCTGCTTACCAAAAAGAATATTTAATGCAAGTTATGTTAACACTTTATCAATACCAATATGGAAATCAGAATCAGAATCAGAATCAGAAATCCTTTAATGTCCCGCAGACGGGGAAATGTGTTTTTTCACAGTAACAGAATATTACAAGAACAGAAACATATTACAAGAACAAAAACAATAGCAAAAATAAGCAATAAAATTAAAAAGGGAAGAAATAGAATAGACATATATACATATTTACATGATATATTGCAAAATTAACAGCAGTTTTTTTGTTTTTGTTTTTTTTATACGTAGATTTTAAATACAGATAATAAATATGGAATAAACATGGGTGTTAAGGAAATTAACCAGATAGTGCAAAAACAGAAGTGACCTTTGTGCAGACATACTGCACAGTGCAGAGTACAGGGTGAGGTCAATAGGCTATTGGGAGCAGTGCTGGTTGTACAGTCTGACAGCAGCAGGAAGGAAGGACCTGCGATACCTCTCCTTCACACACTTAGGGTGTATCAGTCTGTTGCTGAAGGAGCTGCCCAGTGCTGTGAGAGTGACCTGCAGGTTGGACTCCTGCACCAGCAGCGATGACAGCTTGTCCATCATCCTGCTCTCTCCCACCACCTTCACTGGGTCAAGAGGGCATCCCAGGATGGAGCTGGCCTTCTTGATAAGTTTATCAAGTCTCCTCCTGTCTGCTGCCGAGATGCTGCTGCTCCAGCAGACTACTCCATAGAAAATGGCTGATGCCACCACAGAGTCATAGAAAGAGGGAGTGCCCCCTGCACCCCAAAGGACCTGAGCTTCCTCAGCAGATACAGACTGTTCTGACCTTTCTTATATGTAGCTGCAGTGTGATCAATTGATCTGTTTTTATAATAGCAAGCAATGTGACATGTTAAATTTATGTTTACACAAGCATTTTAGCAAAAAGGGACACCATTCCATCCATCCATTGTCAACTGCTTATCCAAAATCGGGTCGCGGGGGCAGCAGCTTCAGTAGCGAGCCCCAGACATCCCTTTCCCCGGCCACATCGGCTAACTCTGACTGGGGAATCCCCAGGCGCTCCCAGGCCAGAGAAGAGATATAATCCCTCCACCTGGTCCTGGGTCTACCCCTAGGTCTCCTCCCAGTTGGCCGTGCCAGGAACACCTCCCTAGGAAGGCGCCCTGGTGGCATCCTCATCAGATGCCCGAACCACCTCAACTAGCTCCTTTCCACGCAGAGGAGCAGCGGCTCTACTCCGAGTCCCTCCCGGATGGCTGAGCTTCTTACCCTATCTCTAAGGGAGACCCCAGCCACCCTGCGAAGAAAACCCATTTCGGCCGCTTGTACCCGATCTCATTCTTTCGGTCATGACCCATCGCTCATGACCATAGGTGAGGGTAGGGACGAAGATTGACCGGTAGATCGAGAGCTTTGCCTTTCGGCTCAGCTCCCTTTTCGCCACAATCGTGCGGTGAAGCGCATGCAACACAGCACCCGCTGCGCCGACTCTCCTGTCAATCTCCCGCCCCATCATCCCCTCCCTCGTGAACAAAACCCTGAGGTACTTGAACTCCTTCACTTGGGGCAAGGACACATTCCCCACCTGGAGTAGGCAATCAACCGGTTTCCTACTGAGAACCATGGCCTCAGATTTAGAGGTGCTGATCCTCATCCCTGCCGCTTCACACTCAGCTGCGAACTGATCCAGTGAGCGTTGTAGATCTACAGCCGATGATGCCATCAAGACCACATCATCTGCAAAAAGCAGTGATGCGATCTTAAGGTCACCGACCTGTAGCCCCTCCATACCACGACTGCGCCTTGAAATCCTGTCCATGTAAATCACAAACAGGATTGGGGACAAGGCACAGCCCTGGCGGAGGCCAACACCCACTTGGAACAAGTCCGACTTACTTCCGAGTATACGCACACAGCTCTCGCTTTGAGAATATAGGGATTGGATGGCCCTGAGAAGGGACCCACTCACCCCATACTCCCGCAGCACCTCCCACAGAACATCCCGGGGGACCCGGTCGTACGCCTTCTCCAGATCCACAAAACACATGTGGACTGGGAGATTGTACTCCCAGGCCCCCTCCAAGACCCCTGCCAGAGTAAAGAGCTGGTCCGTTGTTCCACGACCAGGACGGAATCCGCATTGTTCCTCTTCAATCTGAGGTTCGACAATCGGCCGGACCCTCCTTTCCAGCACCTTGGAGTAGACTTTCCCAGGCAGGCTGAGTAGTGTGATACCTCTGTAATTGGCACACACCCTCTGGTCCCCTTTCTTAAAGAGAGGGACCACCACACCTGTTTGCCACTCCTTCGGCACCGACCCCGACCCCCACGCAATGTTGAAGAGGCGTGTCAACCAAGACAGCCCCTCAACACCCAGAGCCTTCAGCATTTCTGGTGGTATCTCATCGATCCCTGGGGCTTTGCCACTGTGGAGTTGTTTGACTACCACAGTGACTTCACCCAGGGAAATTGGCGATGATACCCCATCATCCTCCAGCTCTGTCTCCATTACAGAGGGTGGCTGAGTGGGATTCAGGAGGTCATCAAAGTACTCCTTCCACCGCCCTATTACCTCCTCAGTCGAAGTCAACAAGGTCCCATCCTTGCTGTACACAGCTTGGATGGTTCCCCGTTTCCCCCTCCTGAGGTGGCGGACAGTTTTCCAGAAGCGCTTTGGCGCCGCCCGAAAGTCCTTCTCCATGGCCTCGCCGAACTCCTCCCACACCCGCTGCTTTGCCTCTGCCACAGCTGTGGCTGCTGCCCTTCGGGCCCGTCGGTACCCCAAAACTGCCTCAGGAGTCCCCCGGGACAACATGTCCCTGAAGGCCTCCTTCTTCAGTCGGACGGCTTCCCTGACCACCGGTGTCCACCACTGTGTCCGAGGGTTGCCGCCCCTTGAGGCACCTAAGACCCTATGGCCACAGGACACAGCTGCAGCTTCAACAATGGAAGCTTTGAACATCGTCCATTCAGGTTCGATATCCCCAGCCTCCACAGGGATGCTAGAGAAGCTCCTTCGGAGGTGGGAGTTGAAGGCTTCTCGGACAGGAGCCTCCCCCAGACGTTCCCAGCTTACCCGCACTACACGTTTGGGCTTACCAGGTCTGTCCAGGGATTTCCCCTGCCACCGAAACCAACTCACCACCAGGTGGTGATCGGTTGACAGCTCTGCCCCTCTCTTTACCCGAGTGTCCAAAACACACGGTCGGAGGTCAGATGATACGATCACAAAATCGATCATTGACCTTCGATCTAGGGTGCTCTGGTACCACGTACACTTATGAGCATCCTTGTGTTCGAACATGGTGTTCATTATAGACAGACCGTGACTAGCACAGAAGTCTAATAATAGAACACCACTCGGGTTCAGATCGGGGAGGCCGTTCCTCCCAATCACGCCCCTCCAGGTATCTCCGTCATTGCCGACGTGCGCGTTGAAGTCCCCCAGTAAGACCACGGAGTCCCCCACCGGGGCCCCTTGCAGGGCCCCAGCCAGGACCTCCAAGAAGGCCGCATACTCCGAACTGCTGTTCGGTGCATACGCACAGACAACAGTCAGGGTTTTCCCCCCAGCCCTTAGGCGTAGGGAGGCGACCCTCTCGTCCACCGGGGCAAACTCCAACATCGCGGCGCTCAGCCGGGGACTTGTGAGTATCCCCACACCCGCCCGGCGCCTCACACTTTGGCAACTCCGGAGAAGAATAGCGTCCAGCCCCTTTCCAGGAGTTTGGATCCAGAGCCGATGCTGTGTGTGGAGGCAAGCCCCACCAGATCCAACCGGTAGCGCTCAACCTCCCGCACCAGCTCCGGCTCCTTCCCCCCAAGAGAGGTGACATTCCACGTCCCCAGAGTCAGCCTCTGCCGCCCAGTTCTGGGGTGCCGAGGCCCGCCACCACCACCGCCACCCATGTGGCATCGCACCCGACCCCAGCGGTTTCTCCTGCGGATGGTGGGTCCACGGGATGGGGGAGGGAGAAGTGCCACGTTGCTCTTTCGGGCTGTGCCCGGCCGGGCCCCGTGGCAGACCCGGCCACCAGGCGCTCGCTCTCGGGCCCTCCGTCCGGGCCTGGCTCCAGACGTGGGCCCCGGGCTTCCTCCGGGCAGGGTCTCTCGCCTCACACCTCTATTTTCCATGGGGTATTTTGAACCATACTTAGTCTGGCCCCTCACCTGAGACCAATTTGCCTTGGGAGACCCTACCGGGAGCACATGGCTCCTGACAACCTAGCTCCCAGGTTCATTGGGACATGCAAACCTCTCCACCGCGATAAGGTGATGGTTCCCGGAGAGGGACACATTCTTTTCAAAAGGATGCACTTTTATTTTATTTTTTTAAGTGAGCTTGAAGGTGCACTGTTTGCAATGGCAGGGCAAATTTGTTTGAAATAAAAGCATTAAAATAAATGCAATGCTTGTAATAATGTATTCGTCTTTTGAAGTTTGTAAATCGAGTTTGGTGTGAAAAAATAAGAGATTCAATTTGTAGGCCATATTGCCCAGCCCTAGAAGAAAGTAAATGATAATAAAAATCTCATGGTGGGTGGTAATCACCAAGTAACATATTTAACATGTATTTAAATTACCCCTAATCACCTCAAAATGAACCATAAAATGTACTGAAAATTACAATATCACTCGATATTAATAATGTTCTGCTATTTTCCAACACGCAGTTAATACATAGCTGATAATTTCACGAATAACTTTTCCAGGAAAAGTTCAACTGGCTTCTGCTGACCATGCCATTTTCATTTCAAACTAATTTCTGTTTAACTTCCCCTCAGTAGCTCATTGACTTCAAGTGAGTTGTTGCAGCTTAATTTCCCACTAGGTTCTGCACAACATCTGCAACCCAGTAAACTAAAGCACATTAAAAAAAAAACGAAAAAAAACAAAAAAACGAAAAGAACTTACAATACAGGGCTCCAAACTGTGACTAAATGGTCACATTTTGTTGTTTTTCTTAGACTGGTATGTGGAAGGGGCAAATCAAATAATCTAGAATCTGGAATCACAGGTGGCAGGCCATTGTGTGTGAGAGAGGCAGGGAATGGGGAATGGCACTGTATGTGGCTAATGTGTGCAGGGGGAGGGTCCTAAAGTTGTTCCGAGTGCGGCAGGAGGTTTCACTTTAAGCTAACAATGGGGAAACACGGGCTGTGTCCGAAATCACTCACTACTCCCTATATAGTGCATTACATAGTGACTATGCCATTTTGTAGTGCTGTCCATATGTCTAGTGGGAAATATTATACCCTATATAGTGCACTCAAAGTATCCTACAATGCATCGTGAAAAGTAGTGTACAACTGATGGTCACTAACCAAGCAATATTTACCATCATGCATTGCGCTGTGGACGAACGCATGGAGGTTTCAATTCACTTTTTAACTGTCGGCTGTAGTGACATCATAAACGGTGCCAGAGTAGTGTCCGAAAGTGCGTTTGTCTTTCTGCCGATGAGCTCACTATATAGCCCACTATGTTGGACTCCGTATGTAGTGACTGCCAGCTCAGGCAGTCTGAAGCCCTCCGGAACACATATGCAGGACTTCTATTTTGGTAGAATGCTGGAGCATGATGCAGCAATTCAGCAGAATTTAGCACAGAGCAGACAGGAAGTCACGCACCGAAACACTCCGTGTTGGAACCAGCACACAAAACTCAATAATTAGACAAATACAAGCTCTTCTACTAATCCATTGTTCGGGAACACTTCATGTTGTTGTTTTTATAACACATATCTATAACCACAAGTGATTATGTAATTATCGCAGGAACTCCTCTGTCTCGCAACGCCAGTTGTCCACAGTATTGTGCCACGGCAAACTCAAAACTCTACCGGTGGGTGTTGCCGGACGGTGGATGGCAGTGCAAAACCTGATCGGAGCTGTAACGCACCGGACACATATCTGGTGGAATCTCAGGGTTATTTTCTCTCCCATAAGCCTAGTAGTGTGCCAGACTCAAATCCTAACTCAGAGGATAAGTCCAAGTCTGAAGACACAAGTGTGGCTAAAAAGGGCAGAAAAGACTGTATCGTGAAGAATAGCTGTGTAAATTTGACTGGTTAAGATTTCTCAGAGTGACGTATTCCATGAACTGCGAATTTCGTAGTTGATACCCGCAACATGTGGGGAACACGAAATTTGCAGGTCATGCTTGCACTACACAGTTGAAACAAAACACATTGGTGAAACAAAGTGCTAGTCGACATGAAATGAGTTACCATTTAAGGATGTCGAGTCTCAAATATCATTTGCAAGCCAAACACAATGGCAGATGCAGAGAGCCCACCGCGCCCCCCTCACCAAGAGCAGACATCACCATGTTTTGATCCCATTTAGGGTAAGGGGATATTTTTTGAGCCTTTTATTTTCCTGCATGATTTGAAGTGTTGAATAAACATTTTCATAAAGCAAGCAATTTGCCTAACCCTAACCCTTTCTTGTGTACACACACATGTACACACACGCACACACATGCTCCTACGGTGGCAAGATATAATCTTCTTCATGGTTTGGAAGAACATGACAAACATCAGACCCTGTGATGCAAACACTTTGACCTGATTAAGCAGACTTACTCAATGTGTCATCAAAACTGGATCAAAAGCTCTTTTCTTGAGTTGGACACAGAGCAGCAGGGTAGACCACAAAAACTACAACTAACTGACACTAAATAGAAGTAGCACTGATTATGTTAACAGTATATGTACACCAATGGTATATTACGTTATGGTAGTGTTATCTTGGTTATCATATGCAGGATAAGTTAAGTATGACCAGGATTAAAAGTTAGTACAGCAGAGTACAATTAATGGTGCATTTCATTAGGTCACCACTTCTGGGATAGGGAAGTCAGCAAACAAGACTAAAAGTTCCAGAAACAGAAAGTCCTACAATACTGACCCGTAATGGAAAATCATTAGCTTTGTACTATCATTGCTTCTCAGATTTGGGGTTATGCAGATGCTTAACTACCAAACCATTAGCCAAGTTTGATGTGAGTCTCAAGTAATACAAGTTATGATGAAAAAGCCACACATAAGAAATAAATCAGTGTAATAAGGAACATATTTTTACCTGGGACTCCATTTTAAGGGCAAGCCAGCAATTTAGGATCTCTCCCACAAGTAGACGATCACTGATGACCTCATTTTGTCAGTCATCTTACCTTCATCTATAATTTGGAGTTTCAATTGCTTAAGTCTTCCAGCAGCTTCGCATCTTTGGAAATTTGAAAGACATTCACTTCTGTCCTCTTGGGTATTTTGATGTTAGTGTGGGGAGCTTTTCTGTATGGGTTGTTTCTACTCCTCTTTCCAGAATTTACAGCTACCTCACGAAATCCTGACCGACCCAATATAGTGCAGGGCTTCCCCATCTTAAACTTTTATTCCAACCAGACCATCTTTTCTGAAATCCTGGCTCTTTTAGAAAGAAATGTTGAGTGAAAAGTGCCTCTGCAGCCACTGAACATTTCTTATCAGTGGGTATGCTTTGAAGCTATGCATTTTGGCTGCAAGGGTCTCAAGGATGTAATGCTTTTGCCCGCTAGATAACTTACATTTTCCCTGTTCTATCAACTGTAATATTTCCCTACCCGAGTACATGTACTACCTTGTAGGAAAAAGATTGAAAAACGTTTGGCCATCGCTCAGTCCTAGTGCGATGACATAGGCAATATTATTGTGTCATCTGATGCGACTGACCTGGTATTGCTCTCATTACAAATTTTAGTACAGCCTTCTGCGGAAGCTCCTCAATGTCTACAAGGGAACATAACTGACTGTCAAAGTTTGGATCTTCGTATGATAAAGTAAAAGTAAAAAAGTAAAAGTCTACTTGAAACGTTTCTTTTATCGTGGTTGAGGAGCAAGAAAAGAAAGAGAATTGATTATGAGCAACCTGCAGTTTGTTTTCACAAAATCAGGCAATTTGGAGCACATTTTCAGTTTTAAATGAAAAACATAATTGAAACGTATTAAGAATCATTAGAGCCGGATTGGTACTTGTTTTTTGGAGCCAATGCAGCATATAATTAAGTTAAAATAAATTATAAGAGTTTTCTTATCAGCACATAAAGGCCAACATACACAATGATGCCAATATATCTGTGAGAGAAACACAATTCAGAAAAATATATTTGGGATACTTGTTTCAGTGCACTGACTCATTTTTGACAACAAGGTTTTTCGTTACTGTATAATAATGTAATATCCTGCCGATGTTACATATTGTTGTTTCAAGTGTTTGATAACCACATTTGATGGATCATGTGAATGTGCGTATATAGGCCAATATATTCCTGTCAGAATTGTTTACGCCCTTATATCTGTACCAGCCCAAACATCTATTGGTTTGGCTCTAAAATGTTTGTAGCTTGTCATGGTGGGCACTGTGCAGTGTCAGTAATAACGTATTGGTTGTTGGATGACACTAGTGTTCATTTTTTCCACACTGCTACATGAGAATGTATAGATCCCCACTTCTAAAAGCTTTGTAATCCTGTAAGTCTCTGATCAAAATCAATATTTTCTGTGTCAGCATTAAATTCAAAAAAATATTGAATGCTGTGAGACATACTGTGTAATTTTGCTCTGACAGCTGAAGCACCGTAAAGTTGCCAAAGCGTGTATGCTCAAATGATCATAGATGTTCACTGTACCAGCATCCGTAGTTTCTGCAAAGAAAGGAAACAGAGTTATTCACAAGCAGTATATGCTGTGTTGGCCGCAGGAAGAAACTTTCCATCAGCATACTTCTGTGCATGGAGTATGTATGGAGATCTTTGGTGCACTGTATATGACCTGGCTATGTGTCTCTGTCACTATGAAGTCTTTTGCCGCTTGAGGGAGTGTGGCAACTGGTAGCGAGAGTTTTCAAGACATTCTTGAAATTGTGTTTGTCATGTGTAATCTATTTAAAAAAGCATTGTTTTCCCTCAAACCTCATAGTCAACAAAAGGCCCAAAACACTTCTGGCCAGTGCTCCACATAATGATGCTAAGGTCAGAGCTTAAAGTATAGAAAGACTTCTTGAAGACCCTGTCTGTTATCACTTATTTTAGCCTGCATGCACTCAATGGACTGCTCTGTGAGATATGGACACAACACTAGTTGTACAATTAATTTAATGTCCATCAATATGGCCCATGCTTCTCCTTCAGGGACTTCACTTCCTACCAGAAATGGTAATGAACTCAGCAAAGTGGAATTATCGTGCCTAATCCCGCCAATGCATAGTTTGGCTGCAAAATTATTTTGGATCACAATTTGTCTGTTGAGATATTCAAGAGTGAAATACTTGAGAAGAATCATCTCGCGGACGCACAAGGTCAACTCAACAGGCACAATAGCCTCCAACAGGTTGTGAAGTATATCAGGCAGGAAACCAGTAATGGGATGAAAATGCTGCAATGCCTTGCTGAGAGCACACTCACCTGTAACAACAAAGTGAGTTGCAATTTCTCCTTGACTAACATTCTGCACATGAAGATCATGGCAGGCCTTTGTTCTCATATTTAACTCGGCTTCAGAAACCTCACTGGACTGTATCTAGTCTGCAATACAGCAACAGAATCTGCAGATATACCGTGCTCGGCAACACTGCACAATGCCTGCAAGACCATGAGCAGCCAAATTACCAGCTGCAAAAAACATAACAGTTTCCTTGATACACTGACCAACAGTTTCAATGAAAACGCCATCCTGCTCAAGAGCACACAAGTCTTTCAACAAAGGTGAAAGAACACTTTGATAACCACACCTCTGAAGATCAGGTACTTGCATAGCAGAGATAGCTTAATGACATGCAGACTGGACCTATAGGGGAGACTGGGGTAAGTTGACTGGGGTTACGGCTCAATTTACCCCGCTCCTATACTCCATACACGGGGTAAGTTGTGCCACAACACCACCTTTTTTGGACATGCTATATTATCGAAACAGTTATGTTTACACTCATTCTGTTTGTTTGAAAGGATGCACAACATCCTGAAATATATGCAGATATATTAGTTTGTGACAACACAATGATTGCCTTGATGTAGTGATCCTAAATATGAAAAATGGTTCATCTTACCTCAGTCTCCCCTACTTATCGGGTACATTGGCAAGCAACCAGTATACTGCACAAAGCTCGTGGATCTTTCTAGCTATGCCTAAAGGATTAGCTAGTCAATGTCATCCACATTCAAAATCTCCCTCTGACAAAAAATGATTTTCTTTTAAATATGTTCCAACTTCATGTACATTACAGGCAATGATGATTTGGTTCCTTGAACCGTGTCAAAGACATCAATATTGAAAAGCATTACTTGAGTAATTTGCAGTATTGGAAAATACACTGCTGTACAATTCTAATGTTTTCCTTAGGCATGGACAGCTCTGCATCTTTTGATGTAGAACTGACCAAAACATTCCTTTTCATTATAGCTTCCACTAATGAACACGTGAAGCAGAGCATCACCGATGGACTGATCATGTTCTTGAAAAACTGTGATGACAGAGTCTCTCACAAGAGGTTTAGACAATTGGAATATTTGCACCAAGTTTTCAGCTATGTCTTGAATAGCTAACTCTGATACATGAAGGACACTGTGTATTTTCAAGAAGCCAAATTTTTTCGCAATTGAGCTTGGAATTCCCCAGTGTCACCTACAGACTCAGGAGGGATACACTCAAGAGCATCCAACTCAGTGGAATTCTGAACACCCTCATCAGATTTGACTCTGCCTTGATTGACACTTTCTGTCTGGACAATCTCGTTCTTAAATTCTAAGAAATCACCATTAGGATGATCTCCACTTTGGTGGGCATTAAAGGAGGAATACTTCAAATACATCCAGGTTATTGACAAGCTGCACAAAAATGTATTATAGTGTTTGAGCACTGTACACTTAAACTTAAAATGTGCACTAATAACTCATTGTATTAGTGGTGAATTTAGTTTTTAACAAACTTTTACTGTTTGGTCTTACAGTGTAGTTAAACAATGAAGAATCTGGGTGCATAGTACGGCACACAGTGCAAAGGGATTGTATTTAGACTCTGAATTAGTACTGGGTGTGTTTTGGGTGGATCGCAGAGCATGTGAGCAGAGCTGAGCGGCGAGAATTTCCGCTCCCCGCTTACGTGGATGTTCGCTCCTTTGCTCCATCGCTCCATCGCTCAAAGTCATACCAGAGAGCTCCGCTCAAAGACCGCTCTCCGCTCACCTAAAATTTCATTCGCTCCACGCTCGCGGAGCAATTCCTGATGTTGCACCTATATGACCTGTCTGCTTG
Organism: Sparus aurata; assembly: GCF_900880675.1. Taxonomy (NCBI): domain Eukaryota; kingdom Metazoa; phylum Chordata; class Actinopteri; order Spariformes; family Sparidae; genus Sparus; species Sparus aurata. Next base: position 37,034,413 of record NC_044187.1, on the reverse strand, counting down.
CTTTTTCGAAATATTTTACAAACGCCATCTCTCAACAAATGACCTCCTTGAAGGCACACGTGAGTCTGTGTGGACTTGTGCACGCCCTAGACTCGTGGAGAGCAGTATCGGAACGGAACTGGAGCGAAATGGAACCATCGCTCTGGCCTTTGGATTAAAACCCGCTCTGTGCTCCGACTATATTTTTATAGTTAAAAAAAAAGTATTTTTTACAAGTAGGAAATGAGTACAGAAAAGAATACAACCTGGTTTATTAATATAAATCTTAATTATTCACTGCTGAGAATAAACAATACTTAAATGAGTAAGAGGAGTCCACAAGTCAAGTGGCTATTGGCTAAGGATAATTCCATAGAGGAACAAGAGGAACAACAAACAAGGAAAGGGCAGGGCTGGGCTGATTAAATTAACCTAATTTTTATCATTATCACACGACGTTAGCCAGTTGTTTAATTTTACCTGCTGTGCTAGTGCTAGCACTGGTGCTGCTAAGTGCGTCAAACACACAGCATTGCTGGAGTATAATGCTGTGTTGTGTGGCCAAATGCTTGGACATATTAGTCGTATTACCGCTTTTGGCGCGCAGATCCCTCTTACAGGTATTACAGGTAACGATCCCCGAGGTGTCGTCCTTCTTTGTGAAATGCAGCCAGACTTTGGATCGTTTTTGCCGGGACGACATTTCTCCACAGTGCATTGCATGTAGCAGCTCAACTCACCTCTGCTCTGCAGCAGCTTGTGTGTGTTTTTGTGTGACGTCATCGCAAATTTGCGAGTAGGGTATGTTTGTTTACAGTGGCGGCGCAGCCCGGGAAAAATCGATAGCGGGATCGTAAAGGGTTTTTGTTAGCGATTCCAAAGAATCATCAATCAAGAAACCAGTTAACGATGCGCATCCCTACAGACCACACCTCATTTTAAGACCAACAAGGGGTGTACAGTTGGGTGCAAGTACATTTGCTATTTACACAATGTGGGCACTGAACATGAAACCTATATCAGTCTGAAACTAGCAATGACACTTGCTTTGCATTGTGTAAACAAGCGTAACATAGAAACCACTGACTTTTAAACATTTTCTCACAGCTTTCCTGCACAGACATGAATTGAGCATCAATTTTAGGGAAGGCAAGTGCCTGTTACTGGTCGGCCGCAGTCGCAAGACCTCACTGCAGCCTGCTTGGAGGCATGGGGGGTGTGGCTCATGAGTAAAACTGGTGATGGAAAAGCAAATTTGCTTGGAGCAGTCTGAGCAAAGCCTGCAAACTGGCAGATCAGGCATTATGTCACAAATATGTGTGCAGCTCTATGCCACTATCCCTCCCTTTGTTTAACCATAATGTGCTAACAGAAGGAGCTAGATTAACGGAATGGATGGACACAGGCTAGTTGACACCAACAGGACATCCAACTTAGTGTTTGGCCAGATACTATGTTTTATAAGCATGTATTGTCTGCTTAAAAGATACATTTTATGACATTTGTGAATGACCAAGTCCAATTTGCTGCTGCTTTACACTGTAAAACATTTTGATTGCTGCTTGCCTTTCGTTGTGGTTATCACAAGATGATCAGAGCGTTTTCACTTTGTGGGCTTTTTGTTAGCTGTGCTGCCATGTGAGTGCACAATAAGTCACATTTATACTGAGGAACAAAGATCAGAGGATCCACTACCTCTGAGAGACAGAAAAGCAAACACTGACATGCCTACGTCCACTGCCTTGAACTCCTACATGACGTGATCACTCGTCATCTTTTCTTCTCTCATACAGGTAGACAAGTTTGGAGAGAAATAAAATTATTGGATAATCACTGATCCTGCTTTTGATTTCAGTGATTGAAAATGAGTTCTGATTTTGATACATTTTCAATTTAGAATTGAAATCATGACATCCCTAATGATTACCATACAAAAATACATTTGTGTAACCTAATTCACACATAAGTAGCAGGTAAAGCTGCCTGTCTATCAGGAAACTCCTTAAATCACCATGCATTCAGGGAGCGCAGCCAAAGACATCAGTGGGAAAACTTTAAAATAATTTCTTAATTAACATGATCCAGATCAGAGTACTTGTTGAAGTTGCTTTTAATCACCTCAGTATGAATGTTTGTTAATAATAGGAAATAGTTGTTACTACAAAGTAAAGGTTTGGTCAGAGGGTTCAAATGGGTCGTGCTTGAGACATAGCTTTTCTTTATTTTTAATTAACTTTATTAAAAAACAGTCAAATATACAGACATGTGCTACAAATAATGGAACAGAAAAAAACAATATATTATAATAAATAATGGCTGCAAATTGAATCATTAATTTGACAAAATACATAATTTTCCTGTTCAACCCAGCAAGTGAGTGTAAAGAGTAAAATAAATGTATTAAAGATTCTGTTCATCATTCCTCAAAAGCTGCATTTGTTTGTCAAAAATCTTGAGAAATATAGATTTGTCAGATATGTTCTGTAAAATCCTAATGTGTACTCTAATCTTTACTGTACTTTAATCTTGATCTAAGTGCTGTATCATAGGCCACTGGACTTGTTTAGAACAAGGGATGTGGAAGACTTCACAGAACCTATACATGCTGTGGACAATAACATCAAGATCACATAGGAAGATGTCAGAGGACACAGTCTGCCCTTCTTGGACTGTGCAGTACACACTGAAGAAGACAGAAGCCTCAACATTGAGGTTTACAGAAAACCTACACACAGAAATTAATACTTGCTGTTTGACTCTCATCACCCACTGGAGCACAAGCAGGGGGTCATCAGAACCCTAAACCATTGAGCTCAGACTTTGCCCACTGAGAAGGAACAGAAGTAGATCAGGAGAGCACTTAAAACCTATGGCTATCCAAACTGAACCCTTGTCAAAGGAGGAGACAAGAAAATGTAACAACATCATCATTATCTGTGTCACGGGAATATCTGAAAAACTCAGGAGGATCATATTCCAGTTCACTTTAAACGTTCTACCACACTGAGGCAGAAACCATCGTAAGGACAAAAAACCCAGACATAAACAGAGTAATGTAGTTTATGCTGTTCAATGCAGGCAGGAATGGCGACTCTGTAAGGATGCTCCCACACAGTTTAAAAGCCTGCAACTCCCCTCAAGTTAGTTAAGACTGAAGAAGCCTCTTGGAAGAGAGGTGAAACAAGTCCAGTTGCCTACAATCCGGCACATTTAGTTTCTGTTTGTTGCTGCATTTTGAGTCCATAATAAACATGAAACTGAAGATTACTTTTCATGAGGAGGGAGAGGCCATCATAAACAGCTGTAGTTACAAAATCAAACTCTTTACCTGTAGTGGGGAAGGATTTGATGAGAAGAGAACGCTCGTAACTCCGCAATACACTGAAAATATCAAAAAGGTTATTTACATAAATAATTCCCTACTAAAATATAGGACTGTGATGTCTTCATTATTCCAAATAATAGTTTTGTGTGGGGAAAGGTTATGGGAGTAACATAATTTTCAGGCTTGGAGAGCTTGTTAGTAAAATTTAGACAACTATGAAGGTCATTCAAGTCAATGAAATTTAATCTATCAAATCCCCCTTTTTTTCTCGATATAACTCTGAGTATATCTTGATTAAGGTGGTGTTTTTTTTGTTTTTTCCATATGAAGTTAACTGAAGTTAAGTATTTAGTTAATTTATTTCGATGTTAACTCTTGAATAGAATTGATACCTTAGGGTACACTAGTCTTGAGATGCCTTCAGCTTTGGTTAAAAGAATTCTTCCGAAAGTAGATGGGTCACGTTGAAGCAACATATTCATAGTAATTTGTATTTTATTTAAATCTAGGGAGGAAGTTGAGTTGCTGTCTGGTCATCATTTCTTTCGTAATATCTGTGCCTTTCATTACACCTTTAAACTGATCATTTTTCGTACCACCCTGGTAGACCCACTAGATTGCTCCCTTCTTTCACTCAAGCTTCAAAAATGGTGTCAGGTTTTTATAAATTTCTCAATGAGTCAGATCTTTAACACTGTTATTTGAGCCATCCACAGTAAAATATGCTGTTTCTGCTTAAAAGACACAATAAATTGCATAGAGATGATGTAAATAGATGTGGATAAGCATGACAATTGAGACATATTATCATATATGTGGTTCCGAGGCCTTATGGAATCTTCCTGAAAGTTGGCATTGATTGGAAAAGGTCGGTTTAGCTTCCTTTTTATTCTCGAGATCACTGTTCCTCTCTCTTGTTCTAAGTGTGCTCACACAGAGAATCTGTCTTCTTCCCTTTCTTTCAGTCTCTCCCTCTCTCAAACTGTTCTTTTAATCAAAGAATTGGTCCCAAATGTGGCTCAAATATTATGACTGGACTAATAGCTATGGAAATCATGTCAGTGTGTTGGAGACATGGCCTTTTCTAAAGGACCCTTAGGACCCAGCAGTCACAATACAGTCTGGACTGTCAATCACAATGTTCCATTTCCTATGTCATATGTCAGAATTCCATGATCACATAAGTAGTCGTAGATACACTAATGCACTCTCTGACACATATTGCCACTTATGGATATTCTTGTGCTTACATATGGTCAGTTAAAGACACTCTAATAACCTAAACCGACCCTGCAAACTAAGTAGAATGGCACTTGCACAATCATACACTATAGGTAGTACATACACATCACACTTCAGATTAAGAGAATTTAGGTATTTTAAGCAGAAGTGCCTCTCAAATGATGATGATTGACTCATCTTATCCTCCATGCAATATGGTGACATGCTCCCCCGCATGGTCTGTGGAGGCTGCACGGTCATCTGTAACTATCAGAGCCAAGTTCAGCCAGTAACAATAGTTTGTAAAAGGTCCTATCAGATTGATTAATCAGTCAGCTTGTACAGTCCAGGGCCAAATGGTTGCTCCTTAAAGCAACATTATGTACACAATCATATATATACAGCATATATCGATATATATATATATCTATATATACTATTATTATTGTTTATCTTTATATTACTGCCCTTTGACTGATGTGACACATTTCCCCGTTTGAGGGACAAATAAAGAAATTCTGATTCTGAATTCTGTCAGAGGTCATCAGGGCAAAATGTGACCCTGAAAACGCAGATTGTAGCAGGAACTGGCAGTTTAAATATTTGGTCTGTCTGGCTTTCTGTCTGTGGAAAGATTTAAGCGATGTGATAGCATCAGAACCATGCATACAACTAGATGTTTTCAGGAAACCTCTAATTAGCATTAATATGAAAAATGATTTCCTGTCTGTGGGCAGATGTATCAACACAATAGCACAATTGAGCAAGTTTCAGTTACAAAATTAAGTTCAAAGGTGGGTCCAACCCATGAGTACTCAGTGCTCATGTAATAGTGTATTAATAACGACTGAGTACTGAAGAGTCAGAGCTTCAGTATGTCGATGGCATTGTGGCTCATGATCCCATCTCAAAATGGTCTCTAGTTGTTTAACATTATCGTGTCTCCTTTGGTACCGTAGTATATGTTGCCTGTGACAGGAATACACTCATCAATGTCAGAAAAGGAACTGCAGAACAACCCAGCCTGACTTAACACCCCCATATGACCACCCCATGAAGAAAGGGAAAAGAGCCAAGATAAGAAGTAGTTACAAGCTAATCAAAAGGGTCCAAGTATCAGAAAAATATATCATCATACAACCAGAAAGAGGTGATGGCTCAGTCCAGAACTAACAAAGCAGCATTTTGGTCTGGTGAGAAGGCTTAGAACAGCTGATCGATGGCAGTGGTTTTAATATTGTGGCTGATTTAAGTCTTGTGGGCTTCCATGAATCTGACTTGTTCTGGCATGTCATTGGCCCAAGTTTCGTGTTTCTAGCTCATTCCAGGTCATTGTATTTTGAGCAATAGCAGAAAATAACAAATATTAAAACTATTTTAATAATACTTGGGCTCATTTTTATACCACTACAATGCCTTTTTTGATGCTGTTAATTTCATGATTTTAAAATCATGTTACCTTGTGAAAGTTAAGACAGCAGTTGAAGTAGGAGATGAAAAGTTAATTGCCAGCAGGGGTTGCATATGGGCTGAAATAAAGGACAGAAAAACAAAATAAAAGCCACTGATGGTCAAATGAAAATGAAAATGTAAGACCAATGTCATATAACTTATGTAACAGTGCTTTAAACCTTCTCAAAGTAGTCAGCAAATACCCTGCCTGTTTAATAAAGGTTATCAAATTATTGTTATCAAAACTATTCTTAATATGTGAAAAGATAAAAAGGATTAGATACTTGAAATTAGCAATTAGTAGTTTTTGTACTTCTTGTATTAGTAACAAGCAGGGGTGTTTCCTCAAATGGGAAATATGGGCAGCACTTGTGGATGGGCGGCATGAGTACCCAAAAAAAAACAACAGCAACCAGCACTGAAGGTGAGGTTCGCCCTGGGCTTCATGCAAGCTAGAACCACCACTGGTAATAAGTTATAAAATCTTTTAAGATAATTAAGCACAAAATAGCTTAAAACAATTGAATAAATATCTCTTCGGACAGAAAATGAGCATATATTTAATTGATTTAACGTTATTACCTAGATTTCACTTTTTTGCATTACTGTAAGTTGGGATATTTGAACAGTATATTTCTTCATATTATTAGTTGAGACCCCAAAAGTGGGTCATGGTCCCTGTTTTTGGTGGGTTCCCACCATAACAAGAGAGTGTCCTAATGAGATTGAGTCCATGGGAGAAGCAAAATTTATTCCTTTTCTGTCCCAGGCTGAGAAAGTTTAAAGAGCCACCACAGTAGGGGATTTTCAAGCAGCCCCCTCCTGTGATTCTTCAAAAACTGCAACCGTCAAATGGCTTGGCTTGGGATTCAATATACAGTATCACACAGAGGATAGCCCTCTATTCCACTTAAATATTCAAGACAATTTTATCCTGTTCTCACTCTCCTCATTGCTGTAGGCCTTTAATGATGGGTCAGGACCAAAAAGTGGGTCACAGGCTTGTTTGTAGTGGCTTCTAACATGACTAGTATGGTTTCCCAGCCCTGGCTTTGAGGGTGGCAATCTGTGTACTCAGTTTTGGTACAACTTGGTCAGAGAACTGTGCTAACATGTTTTAAAGGACAGATGATACTACATAAGCACTGAATAGGGACCAAATACACAGAAATTAATGAATTATCCTCCCTATAGGAAATGTACTATTAATGACACTAAAGGTATGAGAGCGATAATAGTAATAATGTTGATAATGTTGTCAGATGGCAGCAGGATGAACAGACTGTGGTTGTGTGGGTGCTGTCTTTTAGTATCCGTTGGGCTCTGCGCAGACATCTCACATTACGGATGACACTGATGATCTGTAGATGGTATCAGTGATGTTCTGGTGGTTTAAATCACCCGCAGTTGAGCCTTCCTGTCCTGGGCTGGGATGAACCACGCCAGTTTGTGATGTTTCCAGTCAGGATGCTCTCACTGCTACTCTGTAAATTTTGACAGAATTTGCTCCAGCATTTAGCCTTCCTAAGTTTCCATAGGAAGTAGAGCCTTCATGTGCTCTTTTAAGAGTGGTGATGTGTGAGGTCCAAGATGTTTTATGTTATGGTGATTCCAAGGAACCTAAAACTGTTCACCTGCTCCACCTCAGCTCCACTGATGTAGATGTCTTTGCCTCCTTTTTTATAAAATCAACAATTAGCTCCTTGGTTTTGCTAACATTGAGCAGAAGTCTGTTCTCTGTGCACCACTCTGCAAAATTGTTGATTCTCATCTGATATGAGCTCTCATTTTTGTTTATAATGCAGCAGATGATGGTGGCGTCGTCCTCATACTTCACAGTTGACATTCTTTGATGTCTGGGAGTGCAGTCATGGGTGTTCAGTGTGAACAGGAGGGGGCTGAGCACACAGTCCGGGGCGAGGGCTCCAGTGTTGAGCACTGACGTAGAGGAGGTGTGACTGCCAATCCGAATTGTCTAGAGTCTGTTTGTGAGAAAGTCCAATATCCAGATGCAGAGTGGTGTTGAATGCTGAGCTGAAGTAGTCATGGCTGAGAACATGAACATGTTGATGGGTGTCACAGCTAGTGTGATGTTTAATTTGCAGTTTTTATAGTATCATTGTGAAAAGTGAACAGCCATTTTAAAGTCAGGTGTGTGGTTTATGAATGATTCAGCACAGATCCTTTCAAATCCTTAGGCACGGTTTATTATTGCAAAATGTAGCCTATAGTGCCTACAAAAAGTATTCACCCCCTTAATTGTTTTCCTGTTTTGTTGTTTTTTATTAATGGAAACATGGTCAACATACACAAAATCTAAAAAAAACCCATCTTTACTATCAAAGTTAAAAAACAGATTTCTACAAAGTAATGACAATTAATATAAAAAAAAAAGAAATAGTTGTATAAGTATTCACCCCTTCAAGTCAGTATTTAGTAGATGCACCTTTGGCCTCAATCACAACACTCAGTCTGCGTGTATAGGTCTTAGTCAGGCTTGCACATCTGGACACTCCAATTTTACTACATCCTTGCAAAACTGCTCAAGCTCTGTCGAGTGCACGGATCAGGTGTGAACAGCCACACATTCTCTATTGAACCAAGGTGTGGGCTTTGTTACAAAAAAAAGATAGGATAAACAGTGAAAATCAAAACTTTGAGGTCAAAAGAAAAAAAGCAAAAATGTGTCACACAAATGTCACCTACTGGTCCAGTTTACAGCCACCCTCAGACTGACTTGCAAAGCCTTGTTGGCCAGAGGCTTATCACTGTCGAGCCCCTACCTCTTGACCAACCAACAGCTGATTACATCAGTGATTGCATATACTTTTCATTTAAAGTAATTATAACAAGTTATTTTCATCCCTATATAAAACATATCCCTGACCTACTTAAAGGTTGTTTCTTCCACCATCAACATACCTGAACCTAACCTCTTTAGCCACTATATAAGGCATCACCAGGCATCATCTCCTTTTCCAACCCTGATGCTGTGGAGGAGAACAGATTGTGAGAATCATGAACACTTGGCAAAATTCCCTGCATGATAAGTATGAACAGACAAATCTGAATAAACTAAACAACGTAGTAGTGTGTCCTTTTTGACTCAAATGAGAATGATTATTGGTACCTTCACCATGCTTCATGCTGGAGATGGTGTGTTTGTGGTGATTTGTTTTGTTTCCATTTTGGTCTCATCAGACCAGAGAACTTTCTTCCAGTTGACCTTGGAGTCTTCCACATGTCTTTGAGTGAACTCTTGTTGAGATTTAATGAGCTCTCTTCAACAGTGGCTTTCTCTTTGTCACTCTCCCATAAAGCTTTAGTTGGTGAAGAACCCAGGTAGATGTTGTTGTATGTAGAGTGTGTATGTACAGGTGTTTTGGTGGCCTCCCTCACTAGTCTCCTTCTTGCACGGTCACTCAGTTTGTGAGGATGGCCAACTCTAGGCAGACGTACACATCTGTCATATTCCTTCAGTTATTTTTCATTGCATTCAGGTGATCTCCATTGCATAATTGTGAGACCACTAGCATCAATTGGATGGTTGAATTCGGTCAGTTAATTTTAAAGGATGTGAATACTTATGCATTTCTACTTTTTTTTTTACATTAAAAAGTTTCTGTTTTTTGTATTTTTTTTGTTTTGTATATTTGTTGCATGTTGACCATGATTCCATTTATAAAAGCAATTAAATGGGAAAACAATTAAGGGGGTGAATACTTTTTACAGGCACTGTATGTGGAAAAGAAAAAAGAAAAATTACTGACAAGCACTCAGTGTATACTTTCAACCAAAGCTGTGCAATCCTAAATTATATATTTTATATGTTTGATTTTGTATCTAGCATTTATTATATTTAGCAATTTACTTAAGTACTCATTTTAAGGCCTTGTACTATTCTAGTTTATGGAATTGTACGTAAAGTTCTGTGTAACTAATGAACTAGGTGTTGTGAACATTTTTAAGTTAAAAAAAAAATATTTAAACTGGCAATAGACAACTGTTTTGCCTTGACTGCTCATTTTGAAGGAAATATTGATTGCACAGTGGAACTGCTGTTGAAAAATGACACCCTCTGTGTATAGATTGGTTCTGTCATGATCCCTGTTATGTTGCGGTTCTTTTCTGGACCCAAATGCAAAGATCGGGGGCTTAAGTCTGGGTGTAAAGGGATTTATTTTGGCACATAGAGTTTGTGGAGGAAACTAGCAGGTGAGATCGGCAGGCAGGCTGGCAGGCAAGCAGAGATGTCCGGGAACAGTGTTGGAGAAAACTCAGGTAGCCAGTGGAGCAGGAAGCCTGAGTGGGGAGGCGCTGGAGGTTCTGTACACGAAGCAAAACAGAGAAATAATATGAGACGACAAACTCATACAGGAATGAGCTCACACAGGTAAATGCACGATAGGAATCTTGATCTTAAAACAATACTAGAATGAAGCTAAACACAACAGCTTGTGGCACTGATTTAGTCACCATTGCTTTTCAGTTCCTCCCTCTCTGTGATTTTCCCTCCTTCCAGTGTTTTTCCATTCCTTTCCCTCACCTGTCCTTTTCCCACCTCACTCCACCTGTGCCTCATCCCCTTATTAGTGTGTGTGTGTATATAGTCTTTGTTCTCTGTCTTATCTTTGTCAGATCGTTGCGTGTTCTCAGGTGTTGCCACCCTGAGTTTCACACCTGTGTTTTCTCCAGTGTCTCCCCATGTTTCCATGTTGTATGTTTTGTTTTTTTGTTCCTTGTGTTTTCGTTGATCCGTACTTTGCTTTCGTTTGTATGAGTGTCTACTATTGGCATGGATGGGTTTGCATCAGAGTTAGCTTAAAGCCTGCTTCATCTCACGCTGATACTTAAGGGTAACCTCGATAACATGCCGAGGGGCATGACAATGCGTCAATATTTGATTACCTGGAGATGGGAGTGGGTTGGGTCAAGACAATAAGTTTCAAAATGAAAAAAAGGCAAGTGGGTTTACCACACTTAGCTCTATAGCCTGCTCCATATCTCAACATGAGACTAGAAGTCCAAGGCTACATCAGCCTCTACTAGCAAAACACACTGATCTGTGACCTGTTTTTTTTTCCAAAGGGTTAGAGCCTGTAGAACATCTTCAGGTTATCCAAGGTTTTAGCTCACTGACTCACTGATAATATTTAAATAAAAGTATATTAGAATGCTTAAGTGCGAATGCACAACATTGTTCAACTTCAACAAAAATTTCTCAGATGTGTCTTTAATTAAACAGCCCCCTTCAGTCAAATGTCTTATTAAAGTGAAACTCTCGCCAAAAAGCAACCGAGGCTTTATTTGTGTTTGAATATGAGTCAAACCTTCTATAAAATGCATAATTACGATGAAAGAGGCACTTTTAAGATTTACCGCAGTTTCGTTTTGGGGCAAGCTAATTTACAAGGGGGTGCAGGGACACTTTTACGCTAGCATTAAAATCGCTATTTTTAAAACACTAAGAAGGCTTGACACAACATGAAACTTTGCACGTAGTATCACCAGGGTCTCTACACATGAACACGAGCATTGAGAACATTGTTTCTAAAAAGAAGGTTTTTGGACAACTCACGTAAGCAGTAGCACCTCCAGCGCGCCGCCGTCATGGCAGACAAAAAGTGTCGATCCACCAGTGGAGTGGAGGTGCTACTGCTAACGGTGAGTAGTTCAAAAACTTTCTTTTAAGTAAACTCTGCGTACACAAATAATGTTTTCAATGCTCATGTTCATGTGTAGAGACCCTGGTGATACTCAGCGCCTTTGTATAGGGGGGAAAGGTGATGACAATTCTAAGGGCCCACAGCACGCTATAGGGCCCACACACAGCCCCCAGTAGCCTCTATGACAAAATGGTTATGCATACACCGAACTAATATATATTCATACGAATGAATCCGAATTAAAACAAAGCCACAAGTCATACAACATTCTAATTTTAATTATTTCAATAACCCCCTTGGTCCCTTCTTAAAAATGGTTTGGTCCACACCGCGGTTCGTTCTTCCCATGGTTCTTCCTCATCGGAATTAAGTGAGCGCGAGTGAACTCCAGCAGGGTTAGGATGCCCCCCAAAAAGCACAAGTCCGGACACCAGAAGAGAGTTGAGAAGGAGGCCAGGAGTAGGAGCAGCAGAGCAGGGGCCCAGGACATCAACATCTTATTTTCTAAGAATGGTGACAGTAAAACTACCGAGGGCGGCTGAAATAATTAGCCTACTTGTTCATTAATTTAATGTCTGTAACATTACCTTTGACGGGGCGCAGGCTGGAGCCTACGTTAGCTGTCATCTGGCTGTGCTACACTCTGGACAAGTCGCCAGCTCATTGTAGAGCAACGGTTCCTAGAGTAGCTATAACTGAGCGTGACTAATTTAGGGGCTACTACAGTGACTGTGTGTTTCACACATATCACTGTCGGACAGTGCTCCAGTATGCGCCCATTCAGAGGCTGCATTGAATTGTATTACGACGCATTCAAGTTCTACTCAGTAATTATGAGCATCTCACGAAGGTCAGTTACGTTATCATGATGTGTTCAATGTGGTCTTGTAAAATGTGTTATTAGTGGGACATTTGAATAGCCTAAATACAAAAAAGTTAAATGTTCAAAGATTTGTTTGTTTTCATAGCAGTATAAAATAAAAGACACTATAATAGCTGACAACAAAGTAAAAAAAGACTATTTAGAGTTGTGGACAGTTTACACCGACTTTTGAATGGTTTAAGAATATTTTTTTGCCTGGTAAAGTGAAGCTGTCCACATAGAGCTATGGTACTAAGAAGCCCATTTAGATTTTGTCCAAGAATAGGTTAGTTCTGCATCAGTTTCTCCATGAAACATAACATATAATGTTTACAATATATATAATGGAACAATAAACCTTTATGCTCTGCTGCACTAGAATCAGCAGTGGCTGCTTCATTTGAGTTTGACCTCACAGCAGTCGCTCAGCCCAGCAGACCAATGATGCCTTTGATGGTGAGTGAGTGATGTAGACACTGGTTGGCTGTTTTGGTTTATTAGTGACCCACTACCTGTTTGTTGAGTGGTGTAATAACGTGTTGCAAATCAGTGAAATGAGAATAAGACAACTAATTATACATAATTTACATAATAATACTCTGACTTGTTAAGTTGTTAATCGTAAAAAAGGAAACAAATTGGTTGTATTATACCAGGCACCGTCAAGAATACTGAAAAACAAGAAAATTGAAGGTGGCAATGAATGGGGTAGAGGGGCCCACACCGATATTCTTTCAGGGGGCCCAGAATTCCCAGCAACTGCCCTGGTGATACTACAAGCAAACTTTCACGTTGTGTTGAGCCTTTTTAGTGCTTTAAAAATAGCGATTTCGATGCTAGCGTAAAAGTGCCCATAGCACTCCATTGAAAATTAGCTTGAACAAAGACAAAAACAAAACTACGGTAAATCTTAAAAGTGCCCCTGTCATCGTAATTATGCATTTACACGAAGGTTTGACTCATATTCAATCACAAATAAAGCCTTGGTTGCTTTTTAGCGAGAGTTTCACTTTAATTTAGTTAATAAGGGCAAATTAATGTATGACAATGCCACACTACAACTTACTGTTATTTAAAAAGGTGTTTGCCTCCAATTGTGGTTGAATGTGTCAAAAGGATTTGTCTTGCCAAAACTGAAAAGATATCATGCCAAATTTAGAGCCTAGTACAGATATTATGAAATCCAGCTGTGGGCATTGATTTTCAAATATGTTTTGTCTCCATTTAGATTTCTTCCAGAATAATGCAATGTTAGTGTTTACACTGACATTAATATTACAGAATGCCTTTGAAATTGTCAGTGAGTTAAAAAGTGATTTTCTTGCTTTTGTTTGGGCAGAGTTTTAGATGCTTTTTCTGTAATAACCCAAGGTGTTACAGATATTGATGTAGGAGTGCAGCATGTGAAGTAACAGTAAGTGCTATAATGATGACAGAAACCAGAGCACCAGACAACATAAAGCTGGTGATAGAGGAGATGAACTGCCTTGGAGAACAATAAGCGGTGTATTTACATAGACATATGCGCATATAGCTAGGGTGTGTGTGTGTGTGTGTGTGTGTGTGTGTGTGTGTGTGTGTGTGTGAATGGCTCTATCTTACGGCTTCCCATCTCCTTTTATTTTCAATGTAAAAGCGCTCAGTCAGCAGGACTTAGTGTGGATCCCCCAGCTAAGGTTGTTTTCTCACTAGACACAGACATTCTACCCCAAGAGGCAAAACCTGACTGCTTGATATTGGCCATATTTCATGTAAATGGTGTTGGAAGATGCCGTTCCCTTTTTTTTTTTTCCTTCCATATTGTTGGATTTTTTTGGTTCTTTCATTCTTGGTACCAAAGTCACATGCTGTGTCACTATTCAGGTTCTGCAGCCTTCGAAGGACCCAGCCTTTGCGGCATTTGAAGGCGAGTCCTTCAGAGAGACCTTCGAAGGCCACATCACCTGTTGTTAAATGGGACGGTCTAGCCTTCAGAGCATTTCCTGGTTGCGTCACCAGATGTTCCCGCTCTTACCCTTACGTCACTATTTCTGCCGCCCAGACCCGCAAAAGTGATTCACGTTTGCGCTGTGATTCGTTCATGATTCGCGAACCTACTGCACACAGAGAACTGTCGCTGAGGACGTGATGATTCTCGTTCGCGTACTGTGCTGAAAGTGGCGCTGTGTCACTCACTCAGGGCAGAGGTGATTCACGTCCTCGACAGGTCGTTCACGAACGAGGAACGCCAGGACGTGAATCACTTTCGCGCTGTCACTCACTCATGATTTGCGTCGCTGAGGACGTGATTCTCGTTCACCTACTGTGTTGAAAGTGGCGTGGTGTCACTCACTCACTCACTCAGGGCACAGGATTGATTCACGTTCAGTAACCATACTGCTAAAATTAGCGCTGTGTTGCTGACATCCGTGTAGCATCATGTTAAGTGATTTTACTGTGCACAGAGGACACTTTCACCGTGTAATAATTTTAGTGCATGTATACCAGTCAAAGCAGCGCTGCGTCTCCCGCGAATGATTGTGTACTATAGTCCGTGAACGCACCGCCCCTCAGTAAGTGAACGTGAACCTCAGGGCTGAATCATGAACTGAATGACGGATCGTTTGGCTGCTTATCAGTTCAGGGAGTTGGAGAGCACTGAACGATTCGGTGAACAAATCTTTTGAACGAATTATTTTAATGAACGGATTCTAGAGATTCAGTACAGTAAAAGGACTGCGTTCCCATCACTAGTTTGTGTGTGTGAGGCTTGTGTGTAAACCAAACATTGCCACTGATTGGCTTAAGAACTCTCACTCAACGTTAGAGCCAATCATCATCACTTATGCGGTTGTCTTGCCCCTCCCTCCTCCCTCACCGGAGGAAAAAAAACAGCTCTGCAGCTCCGGTGGCTGAAAGCCGAGTCGGATGACAACAGCTTCAATGATCAGCTTCAGTTTGTAACGCGCCACATTTAATAGTCTGTAACGGTAACGGCGTTGTAACGATGGAAATAGTTATTAGTTAGATTACCCGTTACTGAAAAACGCTAACGCTGTTAGCAACGCCGTTTATTCTAACGCCGTTATTCCCAACACTGGTTGTCTGTAAGTCTTAGTCAAGAAGTAAACACAGCTGTATTTAATATACAATGATGACAGGTCATAGGCACAATATCATGTCCGACTTCATCTAAATCAATAACTGAAGCACTTCTGTAGTCTTATTGTCTTGGTGTAATGAACTGACCTGGATATGTGGGTGTACACCTGACTGTGACAGAACTGTCAGCCTCCCTGTCCAGCAGGCCACTAATGCTTAGCTTTATAACAGTCTGTGTCCAGTATTAGAAAGCAAACTGCTGGGTGCTAATCAATGTTACACACAGTTATATATATTTAAATTCCTGCAGTTTGTCCGTCTCTTTTAAATTTTTACAGATTTTCTTCTCTTCATAGCATGTCTATCAAGTGTATCACACACAGCAGCAACAACTAACAAATAAAGATCCCTAAGCAAAATGAGCCACAGCGCCAAAGCATTGCCCCAGACTGGGAGTAGCAACAGTAGCCGAGCAACATGCTAAAGCCTGATGCAACAAGCTGATCTACATAAAAACAATAAACCAAAATCTACGTAACCTGGAGCCTGTGATATACAACAGCCATCCAAGCGCACAAAAAAAACAGACTCAATTCAACAGCTTTCCAGTCGTTGTGAGGACCATTCCATCAAAGTTCCAACAAAAATTAATCTACTGGGTATTGGCATCCTCAGATGTATGTAGATGAGGACTTTTGGACTGATTCTTTCAGCCAACAATAGAGCAGCTCCTGTCTGTATCTCCTAGCTCCATATCACCTTTGCATCACTTTTAAATGCTGAAAGTCAGTGGTCCCTCATTAAAACAGTGCTGGTCTGTCCAGCCAATAACAGAACAGCTGACATGCTCGTGTTAGTGGTCCATTGTACAGGGAGCTATCAAGCTGTTGCTAGAGATACTCAAATTGGGGGCAGTATTATTCAAATGACCCTCAGAAGAAGGCTATCTGAATGGATCACTGAATCTCACGTTGTCTGACCTAGGCAGCCCAAACAGAACTACGATGTCTTAATTCACAGTTTGTGGGTTTGTCAGGCACTAGATATATGTGCCCAAGCTCTGAAAAGTTTTCATGATATGTCCCCTTTCAAACATCATCAATACCCGAAAAAGACATTACATCAAAGTGTAAAAGAGAGGAAAACTTTATGACAAAATAAAATCGAAATGATAAATTTACTGAGAACCCTCCATGTCCGCAGCCATGTTCTCATTGGCAAGACATGTGGACATTCTCTCAGCCCTGAGGGGTAGGGCCGATTTAAAGGGGATAGAACTGACTTTCAGAGGGATGACATTGGCTTGTCCCAACACTTTTCCAGTCATGTGAAAGCTTGTGTCTGTGTGTGTGTGTGTGTGTGTGTGTGCAAGAGAGAGAGAGAGGAGAGAGAGGGATACAAAGACAAAGGGTTTGTTTACTGTCATTAAATAGGCCATAGATTACTGAGGCATTGACAAAGCTTTTGCATAATATGCGTGTGTGTTTGACAGAGACAGATTAATGCTTGTTGTTGAGTACACACTGGCATTGAATGTACATAAGTGCATAACCCTTAGCCAAAGCTACACTCAGCACACACACACACACATGCACAAACACTGACAGTGACACGGAGAGAGGTTTCGCTTGAATACACACCTGTTCTTTCACTCTATGGTACACATCACACAGCCTGACCACAGGCCATGCTCTGTGTGTGTGTGTGTGTGTGTGTGTGTGTGTGTGTGTGTGCGTGTGTGGGTGTGTGTGTGTGTGTGTGTGTCAAAGGGGCTCCAGGGTATTCATGTACATGGACAGCTTCTCACAGGCTAAAAGTCTTGTACAACAGCCTTACTTTTTTCTGTCGCTCTGTTGTTGTTTTTTATTCCGTACTTCACTTTTCCATTCATTCTTTTTCTATGGCTTGCTCCCTGTTTTTCATTCTTACCTCCTTCACTCCCTCTCTCTTTCTCTCCCAAGGGTTCTCTCTCTTTTGACCCATAGGAGGAATAAATCTGCATGATTTTCCTTAAGAAATGTCCCCAGATGTGTTGTGTCAGTGTGTCAGTAAGTCAGATTGTGGCGTGTCAGTGGGTGTCTAAGTGTTTGCATATGGACGTGTGTGTGCATGCATAAATGAAAGTGAGTGTGAGTAAAGTGTTCCAGTAGAGAAAATAAAGGTGATTATGTCAATTAGGGATTTTTGACATAGATTAATATTTTACTGTCTGGACCATAGCCTGTTTTTGCAAATTTACATGACTCCTTTTCTCTCACATCTGCTACATATATTCTATTGTCAGTGTCCTAAATACCAAATGAAACACATATTAATGTTTAGCATTATCATACACTTAACAAACACAAACATAGCAGTCATCCCTCATTTCATTTACTCTTTTTTTCTGATGGCCATCCATAAACAAACAGTGAACTATGTACCATTTTCAAGGATTGGAGGTCATAATTGGTTTGACTGTCATCTGACACATGGTGAGTCCATTTTTTTTCAGTAAGCCCTTATGCATGTGAATACAAGTCATCAGTGTTGATACAAATTAAAGTGCTGTTGAAACTATGTCCTTAATTTATTTTTGTGCCTGTAGTTTAGTGTCCATCTGCGCTGAATTGCATTAAACTGTACAGGTGTTCATGATATTTTTTCCAAACCCTGTATTTTTTAATTGTTTAATCTTCCTAATTGGGTGGGATGTTTTGGGTTTTTTTTTTTTTTTTTTTTTTCTGTGGGCAAACATGACTCTTGATTGGTGCGTAGTGGCTATTGAGAGCAAGTAAGGGATTGTTGGTGTCTTGTAACTGGCTTCAGGTTTAAGTTGGGCAAGTGCAAAAGAATTGCATAAGCTGTCAATCTCAGGCAGAGTCTGAACGCCTCAGGCTTGAACCTACATTTTCAGGCCTGCACCATTCTCCAGTTGAGTGACCTATGATGTATACAGTGAGTGAAGCTGGTGGGAGAGTGCTACTGTCATGAAGTGTGTAGGTCAGTTGTCAGGAGTAACTCTTCCAGTTTCTCAGTACTTGGCAGAACCTGTGAAAGCATTACACAGGGCCTACACAGTTAAACTCATTACCCGATGAGAAAGCAATTTAGGCTGATAAGTGAGTACGATGGAGCCCCCATACACATGACAATACTGTATATAATAGACAGTATGGTATGTACAGTTTTAGTTGTATTATTGAGCCTCATCTTATCACCTGAATGTTAGTACTTTTCAACTAACACATACCAGTGCAGCTGTGGATGATGCATGCCAAAGATTTTCTTTACATTTGAAGTAAAAACTAATTCAATTATTTACACGTTCTCACTGTAATACATAGCAATGAATTGTTAGCAGTGATAGTAGTAATAATAATGCATTTTCTTGAAATGTGTCTTTCTCCTTAGCAGAGTGTTCAGATTGCATTTAAGCCAGCG
The DNA here is from genome assembly GCF_900880675.1 of Sparus aurata. NCBI lineage: Eukaryota > Metazoa > Chordata > Actinopteri > Spariformes > Sparidae > Sparus > Sparus aurata. Next base: position 37,015,404 of record NC_044187.1, on the reverse strand, counting down.
CAGTCTTCTAAATGAGAAAATAAGACTCAGGAATTCAAACTCATTTTTGGCATAATTCATTGCATTAAAAAATATACATAAAATATATATATTTTTAAAAACCTTCAGACTTAATGATCAGGGTAAACATCAATAAACAGGCTCAAGCGCTGCCTAGTAAGTGAAAGCAAAAATGCAGATGTGTGTTTGACAGAAAAGGACTGATGTGTTTGTGTGTAAGCCATGTGAATTCTCAAAAACACTGAGGCAAATGTGTGTGTGTGTGGGTGTGGGTGTGCGTGCGTGTGCGTGTGCGTGCATGCGTGTGTACATGTGATAATACATTTGGCCAAATAAAAAAGGAAATACACACTGGGCAGCCTGCTGTGCAAAATAGTACCTGGCGCAGCATTCGATGGGCAAGCTCCAAAAACATAACGCACCAGCCAGTTACAGACATGCAAATACACACAGACACACACTCCTTTTGCAGTGAGCTCAGTGTGTTACCCTCCTTAAGTCACAAAATTCTGTTTGACTCTAACATGGCTTGACTGAAGAGATGGATTGGTCTTACTAGTTGCACTGTGATGTGCTCCATCCAGAAATGCGATAAAACGAGTTTCCCCATGAGGAAAATAGTAGTGTAGATGAAGGTGATGAAGCACTGTGGAGAAAAAGAACAACACATTTTATACTCTGAATTAGGTACGTGTAACCTTCCACATTACAGTGAGTAATTTCCTCCAAGCTTAATACCAAATGTTGACTTATTAGTATCATTAACATTTTCTTGCCATGACTTTATCGTTGAATTGTGTGTCCATGTTAGTACTGCAGATCCCATTGAGTTCTTTGCAGCATGATTGGTTTGCCTGTCTGTATGACTGTGTTCGGACAGCTCTTACCAACATAGCTGTAAATACCGGTTTTTAAACAAGCTGTGCACCCCCATCATGTAGTGACAGGGAAAAAATGGTAATGAAAGGTTCTAAAACACATTTAGTCAAGCTCAGGGTGTGCTTTTTCAGTGTGGAAATAACATGTAGTGTCATATTTTATTTGCAATGTGGGAGATATTTTAACAACATTCTTATTTTAATTGAAAAAAAAAAAAAACATAATCTGGTCAGCAGATTTGCTGTTGCAAATGAGTAATTTTGAGGAGATGGCTGGATTCATGTTATGTTTTTGAAGAACACCAGAGCAGGTGTGGTCTGCTTTTATTTGCTCTCATTCCCAGGTCCTCAGATACCAGCATTTTGTCGCACGCCCTATGTGTGTCATACACAGATATACTCATACACACTTGAACACAGGTATGAGAATGATAACAGTCTTGTTTGTTCAAAGTCTTTAAGGCAGTCAGCATTGTTGAGAGCATTACTTCTCAAGAAAACACAAATTATGTGGTCAGAGTCCAAAGGTCGCTTTGTGGCTTGGTGTTTAACATTTCATACTTTGTATTTGGGGTTAGTTTGAGCTAAACCTTGGATAATCATTTTGTAAAAGTAGTGTGATAAGCCTTTTCTAATTGTATACAGATTCAATGGAAATTCCAAAATCAACAATGAATTTATCTTTCTAAAAAGTATCATAAAGCCTTGTAAATTTTATTCCTCCAGAGCTACACTCTAATCCAAAACTATTAAAACACGCCAGTGAGCCACAATGTTGCACTGGGTGACAGGTTCTTTCATTGCCATGAACACAGAGACTATAGTATATTTAGACTTAATTCAACACATATTATCCATATCCTGGAAATACCCACTAGGGCACCAAATGTGTATCAATCTGCTGCTAAAAAATAGACCACTACAGTGAAACTGTTTAATGCATGGAGAAGACAGTCAGATGTTCTTTCATAGGTTCAACTGTTTTTTTTCTGCCAGCAAACTAAATGTTGGTTACTTTTACCCTATTTTTCCCTTCATTCTTTTGAATTCCGAAACTTGTGTTATTAAATAGACTCTGAATGACTGGAATAAATAACATTTGTAGAAATGTAATGCAACGCAATATGATATATATGGCAGAAAATTGGATACGTAATGCTATGTAGTCCACAAAGACCTGGACAGTCGGTGGCAGATAAAACAGCTACTGTTCTAAAATGTTTAACTTTTGAACCACTAATCCTATCGATTAACTTTGAAAAGCCAAGTAAAGTGGAGTGCATGAGCTCAATACTGTAATACAAATGTCTCGTTTGGGCAATCAGGGGTTCTGTGGTAAATGCTAATACGCCATAACTTTCTGCACCAGTGATTCATCAAGGGAATCCTCTAGTTTCATCCTCTGGGGGGAAAAAAAATAAATAAAAAATGGAAGTCTGAAACATCCAAGTGCATATTTTTTTAAATATTAATGATAATAATAATAATAATGATAATAATAATAACAATAATAATAATAATAATAACAATGATAATATTAATGATAATAATAATACTACTAATAATAATAATAATGATAATAATAATAATAGTATTTCAGAGTACACAGTTAAAAATAATTGTTAACTAAACCCCAGTTTGTTTGTTTTTTATTTTAATTCTGATAAATTCATGCAGTCTTGGACAAAGCAAAGGTAAAATTGGGAATTTAAATGAGTAAGAGTGAAACGTAAGTGTTTCCCAAATCAAATGATGTATGCCAGTTGATGCTGACTGCTAGAATTGGGTAGAAAAGCAAAATAAAAACAAGAGGGTCAGGCACCCCCAAAAATTGTTGGGTTAATCCAACACCACTACAAACTATAGCCTTTAAATATCAATAAAAGTGATTCAGGTGTAATCATTGTTGATCAAACCCTCACAGAAGAAGAATCTTCCCTGCCAGTCTAATGACAGCTTATAAAGGTGGGTGAGTGAGCATGGGGACATTCTCTTTTGTTCCTGTGAGTGCTTAAATATGACAGTATCAGTGAAAAGTCGAATAAAGTGTTACATTCAAATCAAATGATTCACACAAATGTGTTGGATATTGGTAGGAAGCCACTCACCACTCCTCCTTCTCAGCCGTTTCTAATTTCAGGCTGGGGAGTTCCATAACACACGAAAACAACACATGTAACAACACGATTACTGACACTAAATTTCACATCAGAAAATCCCACAGTGAATCTAGAAATACAATCATAGATTTCACTGCTCTACAATACAGCAAAAAAAAAAAAAAAAAGCGGTTCATGATTTGATTGCGTCACATGATTTCCTGATTGAGCTCATGGTACTGAACCACAGTAGTTAAAAAAAAAATGAAAATGACTGGTTACACTATAAAACATTACCATGCTACTCAAGTTCAAGTTCCAGCTCATTATTAGGACAAAATTGAGATAAAATGTGAATCCATGTAAGTGTTGTAAGTTGTATGGGGAGATGTAATGGAACGCAAAATGTTGTGTCTCTTTCTTTCTTTCTTTCTTTCTTTCTTTCTTTCTTTCTTATTTCTTTCTTTCTCTTTTTTGTAATTTTCGTAAAAAAAAACAAAACTTTAATTTAAAGATAAGATATAATGATAATATTCGGTTGGATTTTTCTTCTTTCTGCAACCTCAGGAAGGCTGTGGAAGCCCTAGCTCCATTTGCATCCCAGCCTTGCTCGTTTCCCTACCCTATGAGCCTGTCTGCCTAGATGCAATTTTGATCTCTCCATTAATGACATGCCTTACAGTGGTCACCAAACAAATACATTTCATGAACCTCTATCTGTGCGCTCTTCTGCACCTGGCTGTTTTCTTTCCCCTTTATTTGATAAATATGTTTGGTGGCCCAATACCTTACATGAATCTCTCTGCATAGCTAACACGACAGCCTTAACACCCTTTGAAACAAATTATAATGAAGATATTTGGGAAGAAAACTGTTTTCAGACGGGAAGCAATTCTAGAGTCACTCAGCCAATAGTTGTTTGGCTTGTATTTGTTCATCTTTTATTTGGCACCATAAATTACTCATCAGCTGTGCCTCGGTTGTCTTAAGTTCATTTTAACTTTGGGTTAGCTCTATAAATCAGACATATAAACCATTTCACCATGTTTGCTTATTGGTAAAAAAAAAAATACTCTTCCATATTGATAAGCTGAAATGCTATGTAGTTACAATACTCTCCACATTTTGAAGCAGGGATTAAAGTTAGAGGTGTTTCTGATAAAGCTTGAAAGAGAGTTGTTATATTTTATTTTCTTTCTAGAACAGATGACTGTCAGGATCTCTGGTAAAAACTGAAAACTTTCTCACTGACACAACAAGCTACAGCTGCACGGGAAAAAAAAAAAAAAAACTGACATGTGATATCTTGATGTCACAGAAGGCAAAAGTCAACATAGTTACAGGCACTGCCTGGCAGAAATTTTAACATTCAGCTTGGAAAAAAAAAATTCAAAATCAGCAACATATAAAACACATCTGACATGCGAAAGGGCCAAGTTAACTTGTTAGATTGGATATTGCTGTGGTGTTATTATTAATATAGCACATGAGCACATCACAATGTTGATGTCGAAACAAGTCATTGTGCAACCCCACCCAGCCCAGTCTATTTTGTGTGGAAACCCCCTTGTTGTGTATTATGGCTTAATATGTACACTGTCGAATAAATAAAAAGAAAGAAAACAAAATACCATCTTGTAATTAAAATGCAGTTTTAAGCTTTAAACTTACATCATA
>NC_044187.1:36930750-37005750 GCF_900880675.1 Sparus aurata | reverse complement strand
GTATGAAAACAAGTATTTCTTGTCTATGTCTGTAGCGGTGTGTTTTAGGGTTAGGTCCATATATTGTGATTCTGAGGCATGCATCGCCAGCTAGTCCAACCAGAAATATATTGCTATTTGTTTATGTAATGGATGTATTATGAAGTGTTTTCTAAGATGTGCATGTGCAGTTAAATTATGACTTTTTTCAAAGTTTGTGTAACACCGCTCCTCCTACTTTTGCAGGTTTATATATATTAACCCCTGATTTCACTGGGCACATCTCTATTACTTGGTGTGTGTGCCACTGTTTTGTTCCGTCCACGACACGGCTTTGTATCCCACTGGGAGTGTTTCAGAAGTGGAGCATCATGCCCACCTGATGTTGATGACCTGCTCAGATTGTTTTTATTTCATGATTTTTCTTGGTCTTTGCGCTTCTGCTGCGATTGAATATTCTAAGTATTTAAAGCATTTAGTTATATATCTGTCTTAAGTGTAATTTGCCGACTTTGTTGTGCTGTAGTGCCCAAGTCGACTTGGCTGTTTTATTTTGAAAATTGACCAGATGCTCTAGGCTGTTCTGCATTCTGTCTTTCTGTCAGACTTGATGATAGACTTTCGTCAGAAATAGACCGCATTCTCCACGGAGCAGATTCGAGACCTGCTTCTGGGATGCTGCTGAGGCGTGCCGTAGTGCAGCTGGTGGAAACAAGTTTTGTCTAGAATGTCTGTGATCAGCTCTGGCGACTGAATTGTGGTCGTAACGCAGCATCATTATGTTGAGACGTGGTAGTCAGCCAAACATCTAGCTAGGCAATAGATATGGTGGTTGTAGTATTGTCGTGGTGTTACATATTAAATGCAAATGAACACAAGTATGTTTTGAATGACTTTATTCACTTACTTGTACAAATGAAGCTGCATTGGAAACAATTATTCAGTGTTAGGTTGCAGTACAGGCAGAGGCTCATCGAATGGCCTAGTGTATAAACACATGCTCACCTCCTGTAGGCACTGTGGATGCTGAACCCAAAATTGACAACTTGGACCATGAAGGTCCACTGGTCCTTTGTGTATTTTGAAATGAAAATAGCGGGGAAAAGAAAAAAAAAAACAAGTGCTAATTCAGATGGGGAAACTGTAATGTATTGATATGATACTGATATGCTGACTGAGACTGGATACTTTGTATCTCCGTAATTTTTATCAAATGATGTGAATATGACAAATTCACGATATTGTTGTATAATTTGTAATGCCTTTTCCTTATTTTATGGCTTTATTACAAACTGAGCTAAGGGTGCTGTTCTTTCCCCATCTAGACATCATAACTAAACAATGGCCTGTGCACAACACTAGGCTCACATTGTAGAGTCAAGTCCAATGGATGTTTAGTGATACTTGAATATTGAGATAAACCTGGATGCTCCACTATACATGGGTTTTATATTTGTATTAGGGATTCGATATTGGCAAATTTATATATCCACTATTCATTGTTATCTATTAAATTTTTAGCAAATAAATGGAGCCAATAATATGAAGCCAAATTGCTTTCATTGACCTAACGAGAACAATCACAAGAAGAATGACTGCGAGATGAAGAACAAGTACAGCCCATTGTGTTCATGGAGGCGAACTGCTACACGTGTGTAGAGCCACACATTGTAGACTCAAGAGTCAAATATGTTGCTGCTGGCGTGGATGATTTCTACAGTTTCTGAGGTAGCCAATACAACTTTAACATCTACATATTTGTGTCAGTGTGGTGAATGTGTCATTTCATGTGTATGCATATGTGTGTGTACATGCATAAATATATAGTCCTGAGTTGGCTGAATTTGCATTTTCTTGAGTTAGGCATATTCTACCATACAGAAAAAAAATAGACACAGTGTGCACCTGTGTATGTACTCGTGGATGTGTGTGTGTGTATCTGTGAATATGTTAACACAACCACTCAACCAGCAAGAGACAAACAAACAGTGCAGTAACGATCAACACACAAGCACACCTACTTGGCACTGCATGATAACACTGGGCTAGTGTGATATGCTTTGTTATTTTGCAAGATTGTGTGTGCGTGTGTGTGTGTGTTTGGGTGTGTGTTTGTGTTATATGTGCCTGTGTATGTTTTTGCATGAACTTCAAAGTATGCCGGGTATATATTCTGTGAGCATAGTAGCTTGTTTCAACTGTCTGTGTGCATTTTCAATAATTACCATGCAAGCCCTCAAACTGAAGATGATCTGCACACGTGTGTGTGTGTGTGTGTGTGTGTGTGTGTGTGTGTGTGTTTATTATCCGAGGAGTGCTCAGACTGAAGATCCAAGTGTTGAAAGCTACCCAGAGCTTCATAAATTAGTAGAATAGTGTATTTTCTGTGTGTGTGTGTTTGTGTGTATATTATTGGAAATAATGAATGTATATCTATTTCTATATAGCCCTCTCTCTCTCTCTCTCTCTCTCTACGTATGTATGTATGTATATATATATATATATATATATATATATATTTATATATATTTGTGTGTGTGTGTGTATATATTTATATATATGTGTGTATATATATATGTATATATTTATATATATGTATATATATATATATATATATATATATATATATATATATATATATATATATATATATATATACATATATGCACATATATACATATACACACACATATATTTGTGTGTGTGTGTGTGTATATATATGTGTGTATATATATATGTATATGTATATATGTATGTATATATGTATATATATATACATATATATACATATATATATATATATATATATATATATATATATATATATAAATATATATATGTATATGTATATATGTTATATATGGACATATGTTCGATGAAGGCTATCAAGCATCGTAAAGATAAAATATAACTTGATCTTTGATGTTTAAAAACTCAGATCACATTTTTCGTGAAGGAAGTGTGGTTTTCGTTGTATGCTACCTTTGTGTCTGAGGTCTGTTTGCGAAGTAATGACAGTTAGGTTTGTAATTTCAACCTTTGCTTATTCTTCAAATATGTCCTTCCTGAAATAACCCCGTACAGCTAGGTACATCCTTGTGTCGTTTGCATAATTCCTTCCTGCGTGAATCTGTTTGTGATCTCGGTTCTGCCTAATTGACATCCTCCACAACTAATGAAGATGTCAAAGTTATGAAGTGTATCTAATGCGGTAAAAAAAAAAAAAAAAAAGAAAGTTAAATCATTAATGAAGCTGCTTTGGTAACTGTAGCCCCTATATGCCACTGTACAATCTTAGTGTGTGAAATCAAAGAATAATTCAAGGGAGAAAGAGCATTATTGTTTTGTCTTTTACTATTCTTAGTGCATCACAGGAGCTATGTAACCTGATGCTTAACAGCATATCGGTGAAGACAGACAATGATTTCACCAGTGGTTTATAATGAAGGCAACCTTGCTCAATCTAGGAAACTGTATTCATGTGCGCTTGGTCTTCCCTCTGTTCATAACAGACTACAGTCTGTCTGTCATCACTCATGAAACTGAATATTATTGCTATCAAACTGTCCAACTCCAACTCCATTTCCAATCTGAAATATACTTAAAATGGGGCCCAGCGATAGCATAGTTGGTAGAGCATGTGTCCCAAGCACAGAGGCCCAGAGTATGAATCTCAGCTGTGGCTCTTTGCTGCGTATCATCTCCCCTCTCTCCCATTCCTTTTCGGTCCTCACAAATAAAGCCACAAAAAGGACAAAAAATAATCATAATAACTTTACAAATGTTTGCAATGAATTTTTCTAGCACACTGTCACATCTTAAAAGCAGCTTCCCTATATCATGCTCTCTGAGTGATCCATAATAGCCCGAAATAAACTGAATTACCCATGGGCACTGCGCAATGCTTACCTTCCCATTTTTGCCTGCCTGCTTTTCTCTGTCTGTTCTTAAAGTGCTTCGTTTTTGTGAGACATCAAAAGAAAAAAGCAGATAAAGTATCCAGGATAGCACACATCAACAAAATGAGACTGGCCAGTGGTTGTAGTGGGAGGTTTCCCACTGGGCAGTTGCCCTGACGGCCACATCGGGCCTCTATAGACTATGACCACCTGTATTTCTTCCAGCAGTTAAAGTCATATTTATAGAATAATTATGGCCTTTATTAAAAAAACATTTCAGAAATTGTATTTAACCACTGCATTTGCAGAAGCTCTCCAATGTTATTATAGAAAGCGATTCATCAGCTTTAATTAGTTAGTGGAATTACTTTTCTAATGAATCAACTTTAAGGAATATAATTTATGGTGCTGTTAGATTTCTGTATGGGCCTCCCTAAGCCAGAGAGCAAACCGTTCTGTGACTCCAGGGAAATGTTGTTTTTAAAAGGCTAAACACATAGCAATACCTTGTTACATAAAAACATGTTTTGAATTTTTTTAAATGATTACATTTATTAGATTTTTTTCCAGCTTTTTTAACTTTTGGACTTTTCATCTCTTTGGCGTTATTGGAAATGTTTAGATCACAAAAGAACTTTGTTCAGCCTTGATGTAACTAGAAGCTCAATAGATCGAAGCATCTTCTATAAGCTGAACTGATGAGCAAGGGGAAAGGGGGCACGGCCTACTAACTTAGTAATAGTGTTACAAGTTAAGTCTGCAGATGTAGTATCTAAATGGGAACAAGACTGAGCTAGTATTGCAGTTTGTGTTTCTGTGAGGTATCTAATCAGCTTTGGAAATCTCACCATCTCTAGAAACATTATGCAGTCAGGACGCCACTGTCTGTGGGCTTGTGTAATGTGAATGAATGTGTGTGTGTGTGTGTGTGTGTGTGTGTGTGTGTGTGTGTGTGTGTATGCATGTGTTTATGAGCTTGAAAGGGTCATTGCCACCCTGCACTGGAAGTGTGGGTCTCTTGTTGAGTGACTTTGTGGGTTACAATAGCCTTTCTACACACACACACACACACACACACACACACACACACACACACATGCACTCACTCACTTACTCACTCACTCTCTCTCTCGCACTCACACTCACACACACACACACACACACACACACACACACACACAACCAGACACCAACAGTGAAACGCGGTGTTTTTCAGCACATTGGCTGTGTGTCCCTCTTGCTGGCTGGTTGGTTCCATTAAAAGCTGGCTCATTGGTGCTCAGCCAGGCTTAAACACTAGTATGCGTATGTGCTGGACAGTGTGTGTTCACTGGGCTTGCACCAATGCTCAGCCTGAACGGGGAACATTGGAAGTGATGAATAGTTTGCTCTAGCACAAACAGACATTTTCAGGTGTAAATGCATGAAATTATGAATTATGACATTATTAAATATATAGTCAAATTCATTTCATAATTCATAATTGCTGAATTTTACTGGACACCATTTTTATTTCATCATTAGCAGACAATCCCATTGCTGCCTTCTGTGTGTGAGTGAGTAAATCAGAGAAAAAATGTATTTACCATTTACCAGTAATTACATAATATAGGTTATATTGACTTTCATTCCCACACTAAAGTCCCTTTGCACTCGAAAATATGTCCTTAACTGTGCGGAAAAATTTCTGCTTAGAGTTTTATACTATCAGGCTGCCTTCAGGTTGATTGTATGGGACAGTTTCTCTGTTGTCACCTTAAAAATGAGACAGGGATGTTGGAGTAGGATTTGTGACATCACATCATAACTTGTTTGAAAGCGAATGATTGTCCAGTATGTAAGTAACACAAGTGTGATGTGAAAACTCAGATCGGCATTTAACACCTCTTGTGCAGAAACCGGAATAACGTGCAGTAAAGAAAAGGTTATCTTTTGTCATGTTGTTCAACTTTTAAAATAACAAATAGCATAAATAGAACTTTATTGTGCTCAAACAGTGCTTTGTATGAGAAAGAAGTGAAAAAAGGCTAAAAACAGACTAATTCAAAAATCAATACATGAAAAAAAAAAAGTGCTGCTAGAAGTAACCAAGACTTTTTTAACTAAACCAAATGTTCTAATTAAAACAGAAGAAGCACTAAAATCCAATGAAACAATATTTGAATCTGTACTGTATATATATTTTATTAATTTTATTAATACACATTAGCGACTAAAATAGAACTTCTTAATCCTTATTATGATATGGGCAGGTCAGCAGGAAGGTATTGAAAATAACTATTGTACTGTGTCATTCAAATGGTAATTTACTGAGGGCTTGGATGTTTACGAACAGTCTTCTGACTGCCAACATTGGGTAAGAAGATGCTGCTGGACTACTAACACACATCTGGAAACGTACTAATTACCTTGGTATTGCAGAACGTGTGGATTTTCCTGGTGTGCGTACAGGTACACAAACATCTTACTTTTCAAATGTCAGATATTGTGTTCGGCAAATGTAATTTTCATACCCAATCAAGTCACTTGTGTGAATCGTCCAGATAAAAAGAGAGATTATTTATCTAGCATTATATTGCTTTTTGCCACAGTATCAATAGTTTTTTTTTTTTTTTTTTTTTTACTTTAATGACAGAGGAAGGCAGTCTATTTATAGTTATAGGTGTATTTGACTAGATGTGGTTTGATTGAGAAAGATAAAGATACATGAAACTGTTATCATTATTTATTTTATTTTTTTTTAATTTATTTATTTTTTTTATATACTATTATAATCCCAAATTGGGAAATTCCTTTTTCCACTCACATTACACACAGGTGCGCACACACAAACACACACATGCAGTGTAGAGGAGATGAGCGAAGGGGCAGCCACACATGCTACGGCGCCCAATGAGCAGTGTTAGGGGTCGGTGCCCCTATACCCCTTCCTCTCATTTTAACTAGGGATGTCCCGATCTGATCACGTGATTTGAAATCGGGGCCAATCACATGGTTACAGACTCGATCGGAATCAGACGTTACATCCCGATCAGGGATCGGATATATATATATATATATATATATCATATATATATATATACATATATATATATATATATATATATATATATATATATATATATATATATATATATATATATGTATATTTATTCTCATTTTTTATGAGATCTATAATATTTCAAAACAAATGGGAAAAATAAAGGCTTAGTATTTACTACTGTTATGTGGTGGTACAAAGTCAGACCATCTCAACTCCACACAGAAACAATGCATGTGGCATGACATCACTTTGCTGCAGTGACACATTGGTTAAATGCCGTAAAGCAAAGCAGAACACAGCAGCAGCTTGAAGCTGGGGGCGTGAATATGTCTGCAGTGTGGAGTGGGTGGTGAAGGGGAAGGTTTGGGTCTGCTTTCAATGCCGGTAGCTCCGGTTAGCTTAAAGACACGGCAGGCAACATGTGGGATTTCCACACGTACTTTTATTCCACTATACAGACCATACCAATCTAGGTCTCTACGGCACTAGTTATTACATACATACATGCCCTGACAAACCCAGACCAAGGGTCCCACACCAACACATCACAAAATAAAATAAAATAAAAACGAGTCCTCACTCCATGGGCGGCATCTTTACACACGATGGAGCGGAAGTACACCTGCTCTTCTTCTAGGTACAGGTTACATTATCCACTAAACAAAAGGAGGCGCCACCTAGTGGTGCTACATTCAGTAACTTCGACTGTTACAATATTTTAAAGTGGATGACAAAAACATGTGATGGCAAAATGTGAGATATGCAAACTTGGGATTTCAAGAGGTGGCTTTATACACTGTGGCACTTTTATTTGCTTATTTGTTTACATGCCTGCCAGGTATTTGAAGTTGAGCGGCTGTTCGTTTTCTATATTAGACATTTTTATTTAATATACTAGTGCAGTGCCCGTAAGAAAAATTTATTCCTATGGAAAAGTGGGAGGTTAAGTAGCTTTTTCATGGATGGCAAAATGAGGCTGTGTTTGAAGGTGGGACGTCAGGGATATTTAGGTTTGTTGTGAAATCCAATATTCCAGGGTATAATTGGCCGTTTTTGACTATTCTTGATTTTGCCATTATATTTCCCCTTAAAAATTATTTACTTGTTGTCATTATTTTCAGCACAACCTCACATGTGTGACTGTACAGTTATTTTTTTTATTTTGACGTACTGTATTAACACAATGGACCTAAAATCACAAAAAAAAACATAAAATCTGAGTAGAAAAAGTTAGATTTTTTTACTGTGAAAACCACAAATATGTTTAACAAACCATTTTTTATTACTTATAATGCAAATATAAATTGTTGTTTGCTAAATATGTGCATACATTTTAAAAACATGTACAAAATTATATGTAACTATTTACATTTAAATGCAGGCAATGCTCATTCAGCATTCCTCATTGCTTTGACTCATTAAACAAAAAAAACGACTCCACTACACACTAAACACACTACACCAAACACTACATAACACACTTACTATACACTCCAAACACGCTAAATGTCACAAATCTCTCAACTCTCAATATCGCTGTCTATATACCGACCGTAGTTGCCTGTCATTCATCTGCCTCCCTCCCTCCCACAACTTCCTGTTCCTCAACAACCAAACTTGCTGCTTGGACACTTTTGTGACAAAAGCCAGGTTTTACCATTTCTTCCTGCACCAGACACAAAGCAAACGTGATGGCAGTGTTCACGAAAAAGCGTGGCGGACATTATTTACCCTAAGTCCAGTTTTGGACGTGCCGGTGCGTCCGGTCCGTCGCCTCGGGAGGTGGGCCTTGTGGGTGAGCTAGCGGCTAGCTACACACGACCATCCACAGATTCCGATTCCACTTTGTTGTCAGCGCATCTCCGGATCTCCTCAGACCCGAACAGACTCGGTCCGGACTCGTTTAGTCTCATTAATCTACAACAGTCATCTTAGATGCACAGAACAGAACGGGACCAAACCGCCGGCAAAATCCCGGTCCAACTCGCACCGCTGCAGGTATAAATCCGCTTGTTTCTTAAGGTGGGGGGTGAAGGTGGGCTCTGAAGTGTTTGGCTCTGGTGCGCAAGTGGCTACGGTGTGCAGTGATTGGCTCTGGTACGCACGTGACTGTGGTGGCTCCGGTGGACAATGCTCGTGGAATTTGTAAAGCATTTATGAAATAATTTATTAACGGTATCATTGCAGTCCAAACAAATGTGAAGTCGCACACCCTTGAACCAAGCAGCAGCCATGTTGAAACTCTCAGGTCAGTCTGATCCTGATCCGCAGAGATATTTGAGGCACACACATACACACACAGACAGACAGACAGACAGACATAGATTTCTTGCTTTTATAGAGAGATGAGGGGATAATTGAATGAATTCCATACAATTTGTCAAGCAAGTTATTCAGTTATTCAAATTATTAAAGTAACTGCTTCAAATCAGTATTACAGAAAATAGGCAGTGGAACACCAAGGGAGATGGGTTAAATGTTGTCCGTCAGTGTATGCCACTACTGCACTACATTTCATTAACGTTTAGTTTAGACTTCATCAGGTAGCTGGACAGAAAAGATTTTAGATATTTAAATTAAATCTGAATTTTTAGGCACTGACAGCTGTTTTGTCATTTTAATTATAATCATTAGAAAAAATATAGCTTTTGTTGATACACCAAGCACAAATTGGGAATGAAAAGTAAAAGGGCACACTGGACCTACATATTGGAACCAGCAGGATCCTGACCCCTTAAGGGCATTTCTTACCGACATGTTTACTTGATTTTTTGTTTTTGTTTTGTTTTATCAATGTATAGTCCTAAATGATCCTGAAACCTAACAGGCTGGACACACCGGATGCCTGTGCACTGCATGGCTGCTGTGTTGTCGGTGCAGCTTGGCTCCTGCCTGCTCTGTCTGTTTACATCGAGTGTGACTTTGATAATTATTAATAATTATGTTGATATGATTTTCCTTCACCACCACTGAAATAGCGGGAAAGTGGAGGGAGAATGAGAGGAAGGAAGGGGGGGAGAGAAAAAGTGTGCACAGGAAAGAAAATGCCCCTTACCTTTTGTGTGTATTTTCTTTATGTCTGTGACATTTTCAACACATGCAGACATTAAAGTTGTAGTGAAATGCTGCTATGATGTCCATATGACAGTCTGCAGGTCGTTTTCAGGTCTAATTTTGCCAAGAACCAGGCACATGTTGTGGTAGAATCTCTAGTCGATCTCTTGATGATACACCGCTGCTCGACTGCACACACACGCACACGCACACACACAGATGTACACAGTATTTCTTTTGTAAGGGCTGGCATATAGCTAAAGTTGTCAAACCAGCCAGTGTTTTATAAACTTTTGTTTTGTTTTTTATTTGTTTTTGTGTTTTGCAGTACAGTGTTTGAACCATCAATTCAGAGCGTGATATATGTTCATCACGTAAATCCGGTAAAATGGCTAATGATTGGCAAGGGCACGCATTAAACAATGCTATTTAGACAGTATTCTTAGTCAGTCTATCTATTTTCAGATTGATTAGAGGATAAATACCTTACTTGAAAGGGATGAGAGCCATAGACTCAATATTTCTTCTGGTGATTGTTTGCTTGACAGTGATAAATGGACAGTCTCTCTATATTGTCATTAATTGTTCTACATCTGCACTGCAAAATCACAACCCACTTTTGTGTCAGAGGAATTGGTCTGATGATTTACATGGATAATCTAAGGCGATAATATTGATTCTAATGACAGTAATCGTCAACAGATCAAGGAAGTCCAAATAATAAACGTTGCCACAGTTTTAACATAACATGAACAAAGCTAACACTTTGTGAAGGACATTTGCAAAATAATATTTTCCCCAAAGACAATATTCTTGCTTTTCATCTTTTTGTGTTGTTTTTGAATGAGCCTTGAATGAAAAATATAATATCAGGAAGACTCCTGATTCCCCTGCACCTGTCTTCACTTGCTCTTTTTTAGACAGCTCTTTAGGTTATGAAAACCACCATGATATATGATGTTGCCAACGAAAACGCTAAAAAGCCCCAAAGCGATTTGAAAAGAATGCTCAGACTTACACGTGCGCACATGCACACATGAACACATATGCACACACACACACACACACACACACACACACACGATTTTGTCTACATCAACAGTTTTTGTATTTGTTCGATCTACTCTTCGCTCCAGTTGTAGTCCCAAGTGGGTAGGTTGATATTTAACATTGGATAACAAGCACACACATACACATGTATGCAGTATTTTTCCAATTTAAGCTCACAGGCAAAATGTTCCATTCTTCAGTTGATTTTTAAAATGACATAAATGTGTGCTTTCAATTTCTTTTGATTTTCATCATGATATGTGATGTCCATTTTAAACATTATTTTACATTTTCCTTCATAATACATAGATCTTAATGGAAAAAAATATGGTATATTTAGGTAGCTAGTGTCTATGAGTGACTACAATGTGATGCATATCCAAATAAAGATACAGACTAGTGGATTTAAATATTTTGTATTTGATATTGAATTAGACTTGATTGAATTAGAGGGTACAGTTAAGCCTTGGCAGAGGTATGCGCTCTACTGAGGGTGAATCTACTTGGCAACTTAGGGTTGCTATATATTTCTTTGCTCTTTCTAGATCTTGCTTATTTATTTTAAGTTAATACATGGAAGACATGACATGGAAAGACTGAATTACAGGCACTCTAAGACATGAGAGATGAACAGAGAAATGCCCTACTATCATTTACTGTTAGTCACAACAAGTTTCTAACCAAAGAAAAATGAGTGCAATAAAATAGACGGCAAAGTGTTCTTTATTTTAAGATCTTTGCTTTGAGCACATTTCAGATTTGGATCGAATTTTCAAAGGTTGACCACTAACCCCAATCCACTTTTCTCTCTCTTTGCTTCGTGACTAGGGCTCCTAAGGTTGGCCCTAAGGGAGCATAAAAGACAATCAAGTGGAATTAACTGTAGGGTGGTGGTTCCTGTGAGACTATAAAGACCAATAAAATGTCCAAGAAATATAGGAGGTAAAATGAAGAATCCTCCTGTAAGGTGTTAATCACCACCGTCTTTCTTTCTCATTTATTTTTCATAATATGCAGTTTGTTTGCATTACAGAAAAAATGTATTATGGGGACGCCGTTTAGCTCAGTTGGTAGAGTCCCATGTACAGAGGCTTAGCCCTTTGCTGCAGCGGTCCCGGGTTCGAGTCCCGGCCTGGGGCCCTTTGCTGGTGTCACTCCCCCTCTCAAACTGTGTCCTGTCAATAAAGCCAAAAGGCCAAAAAAATATACTTAAAAAGGTCAGGGAGCAAAACTACAGCAATAAATTATAAAGGCCTACAGGTAAAATATCTAAAATAGAAATTCATAATCTCCGTGGTATTCATATCATCAAAGTAAGAGCAAATTTATCAGTGTATCAAACAATGAGGAATACTCAAAAAAATATATTGAAACATCACATTCATTTATCCAATAAGTCTCTCTGAAGCAATTTGTTGAGCTGATCACCTCTTCTGATAGTCTGCTCCACATGCTCAATACTTGAAAAAGTGATCAGTTTTCAGTAGTTACGAATGCTTACAGATATCGATAGTGCCAACGTAGACAGTGACCTTTGATATTAGGAGACGTGCCACTGCAATTCATGGGGAACCACTGCAGGTGTTGTTTCAGCTTTCCTAGCGCATCAACTTGTATCCCAGCTGTATAATCTATCGATTGGTTTGACTCAGAAGGAGCTGTATGGGAGGCATCCTACCCAGCTCTTTGTTACCCCAGAAGACAGTCCACGGCTTCAAAGGAGTGGATCTGGAACAATTTTATCTTGGGTTTGGCACCAAAGCCTGGGCCAAAGATCTTTCGCCTGTGGTGACTGAGGGAACAAGCCAGGGAAGGATGGTGGTATTTGGTTGGTCAAGTGTGAGCCTTCTGCAGCAAGGAAGTCAATGAGTAGCTCATTGTGTTGTATTTGGTAGAGGCTGAAGACCTGGCTGTTAAGTTTGTTTTTTCTTTTTTTTTAATAAACTGATTATATCCAGTACCATCAGAAAAAAGATTAAATTCAACTCATCCTGAAAAAAAGAAGTGAACTGTGAAACATCACTTAATATGTAAAAGCTCGGAATGCAGTATTGCACTGTTTCATCAAATGAGTCGTGTCTATCTGAAAAATGAGTCTATTAGCTGTTCATTAATCCAAACCAGGCTAGGGAAGGATGGTGTGGTTGTCAAACAAGGGAGAGGCATTGCAGAGTTGGTTGTGACGAAAAGTCAACCATCAAACCAAAAGTAACAACAGTGTAATTATGTGATTGCAGGAGCATGATCTACTCCATAGGCAAAGTCTAATACAGATCGATCAAAGCCCAGATCAAAAGTCAAAGTCACAAAGGTCCTTAAAAGAGCATAGAAACTGGGTGGTCAAGTAAAAGCCAGTCTCACAGGCATCAACAGTGTGTTTATCATGACAAGTCAAGCTGCATTATTATACAGAGTTACAGGATAACAAAGTGCCCTTGATCTCTGATATTGCATTTCGCAATCATATTAATATTGTCGTATTTCATGTCAGTATTATTGTATCAATATATATCAATATATGATTCAGCAAGTTATATATATCACAACACGAGAATGCATAGAGTGTTTTACTCCAACCACATCTGTGAATAGACTGTTGTTAAACTACGGTTTACCTCACTGTGTTCTTTATACAAGATAAGTAGATTTCCTATAATTATTACCTCCTTTCTATCTTGAGTAACTGGATGAGGCACACCTAAGGGTCAAATAAATTCTGCAGAAAGACACGATTCATATGAGGAAACAGTATGTTGCTGCTTTTGATTGCACATCCTTAGTTCACGTTTTTTTGTTTGTTTTTTTTGTTTGTTTTGTCTGGTTTTTATTTGGGATTTGTTCAGGAATCCAATGGAATCGTTTTTTTTCTTCCTCTGACAGGTGACCTCTGTGAACTAAATTTGTAAAATTATATATATATTTATATATTTATTATTTCATTTTTTATTAACAATTATTATTTTTTCCATGCCTGGCTAAACGTGAAATGTGTCACTTATGAAGCTATCATGTTACTTATTTTTTTTACTGTATATGTGCATGTATGCGTGTACCTTTCATTGCAGTGCATATTGTCAAGTGTGTTTTTATATACGTAGACACTCTGGAAAATGCCTCCAACTTATTGGCCAAGTAGCCTATGTGTACACATACACGGATCAAAATCAAGGAATGGACTACTATCTAAAAAAGGATGTTAAAATAGTTAATCTTGTAGAGATTTTTCTCAGACACTGTGTGACTGATTAATGTGTTAATCAAAGTGATGTGTTGTGGGAAGAAACTGTTTTTCTGTTTTCAGTGAACAGTTTTCTGTTCCTGTGCGCCTACCAGAGAAAAGAATTTGCAGCCAGTTGTGTCCAGGGTGTGATGGGTCTGCACTGATGTTCCCTGCCCATTTCCTGAGTCTGCACATGTATAAGTATTGAATGGGGGGCAGGTTGGCACCAACGGTTTTCTCTGCAGTACTAATTGTCTGTTGTAAACTGTTCTTGTCCTGTTTAGTGGCTGAGACAAACCAGACAGTAAAGGATGTGCATATACTGGATTATTGCAGTCGAGTACTGAATCAGCAGCTTCTGAGGCAGGTTGAACTCCTTCACTCGCTCAATCACTCATTCACAGTTAACGAGTCCACACTCTTTCTCTTGGAGGGTGGGATTTTAATACCATATTCGATATGCAAGAATGTTTGCCACTTTGAATCTATGATGTACTTGTTCTCACTCACCTTGATTTGGATTAAACATGACAAGAAATTATTATCTTTTGTCAACATTTGATAATTTCGAATAGATAAAACAATTTTCCTTGAGTGTTATACTATTAGAAATGACATCAGTAGAATATTGTGACTTGTGCATTAATATATTAGCAGGATTTTCCTGATGTTTTTTGTTGAACTATTTTGGACACTATGTTTATTCTGGATTGATCTACTGATGTTTCTGTCATGTTTGGTTTGTAAAAATTCAGAAAATACTGAGAAAGGCTGTCACAAGTAGAAGTAGACAGTGGCAAGAAAAAAAGGCTCAAGTACAGTTGTAAAGGAGTAAATCAGTTACATTCCGCCACACTTTTTCTAATGTTATGAATATGTTTGGTGTTACTTAGGGTTATCAGCAAGCAGAGCTGCAAGTTGTTCTGACCACCTCTGAAAGATGATTGTTTATCATAATTTATCATTGTGTTAGTACAATTGTCATCCCAATAATATTGTTACAACATTGAAATGGCAGTAGGGCCTATTTGATCAAAAACGCTGTGATGTTTGATCTGAACAAAGGTCTACTGAGGCCCTCTAAGACTATGGGAACCAAACCCTTCTGCTGATGAGAATCCTGCTAGTTAATAGCAATGTCTCTTAGCATATTGTTAATTCAATTGTGCACTCAATTGCTAATTAGAAGACTAATTGCACGGGTTGTTTGTGTGTAATTGATGTGTGTTTTTTTCTAATAAAGTAGTGAATGGAGAAGGTTTCACATTAGTGCCATTGTTATGCTGCTGGTGTATTTGATTGGCTGTGTACCGTTATGTAGGTTGAAATCCTGCCTGTTGCCTTTTATGCTCTCTGCTTTCCAGCTGAAGCATTTCACATTTCTAAATATTGAATAATCAACAATATTGTAACAGGATATGAATTAATGCCAGCTGCTTTCAGGGCTTCAAAATGCTATTAATTGTAGTGTAGCTTTGTTCCTTGGTTGCTATGAGAAAAAGGCTGACAGCACAATGTATAATACGACCCATGATAATATGTGGTCCTGACTGAGTATTTTGTAATAAGCCTGTTTATTACATTTTGTAACCTCCATCAGCATCTTGCTAAAATGCAGGATTTTTATGGGGAGTCTTTCAAAGGAGATTTTTTTTTTCCTGCACATATTTCTTTCCTACCATCAACTACTCCATCTTTCAGCAACATCACACACACACACACACACACACACACACACACACACACACACACAAAACAGTGTTCACCACACATTGACTAATAGTGGTGGTGCACAGCTACATTTCCTTTCCCTGCTCTCCCTTCGTCTCTCTGTCACTCGCACATCTCTCTCTCACACACACACAGCCCCTCCCCTCTGTGCACACCAGGTCTGTCTCCATGAAAACGAGATCATCCCTGGAAGTAAAAGCACAGAAGCTTGATATTTGATGCCGAGAAGAAGGCTGTTGTAATTCACAAGTTCATGAAAGGTTGGTATCTCGTGAACACCTGAACTCAATCACACATTAAAAAATGATACAGCATTTTTTAATGTTCTGAATACAATGCCGTCAGTGTGTTGATGTTGGGGATAGAACCCGACCCTTAAGCAAACAAGGGATTGCTAGGCCTTCCTTAGATACTCACACATATAATAGGAATGGAAGAATGAATAGCAAGTATTTTCCAACCTCTGCACGTCAGTATTGCTGTATAACAAAACCAACACTGAGAAAAATTTGCTTTACTTTCCTCTTGACTAGGTTCCACACACAGAGAGAGGAAAAATAATATTGAGAAGAAAAGAAGCATTGTTTCAAAAAGTATTTCAATCTATGCGTGCACGTGCATGGCATTACAAGTACACAACTCAGTAACATATAACAAAGATGTAGTCGGTTTTAGACTCTATATATATTGTACACATATATATATATATTATATATATTTTTTTATTTAAATGTTTATTTGAAATGGACATAGCAATTACATTGGACGAACCATATGCATTGTTTAAGTAAACCAGTTAAGAACTATTCATGTGTGCACTGTTGATTAGATTTTAGCCACTGTTTGATTCCTTTGTTAAAAGCTTTACTATTGGTCTCTAATATATATATATATATATATATATATATATATAGGAAAGTATGTGGTCCTGACATGGGCAGCACCATAAATATATAATGTAGGAGACACTGCTCACACACTACTTTGATATATATATGATTATTAATCACTGGCAATTAATATTACACTCGTTAAAGGGGCACCACCTCCGTGTTTAGTTATTGGAATAATCCGGAGGACATTATTCCAAACACCTAACTGTACAAGTTTGCTTGGACAGTTAGAGTCCATTCAAAATCAGTTTATTCAGTCTCAATATTCTGAAGTAGTGAATTCTTTGCACGTATCCATCGGTTCTCCACATTAAAATTAAGTTCCAGACAAAGACAAACGATTATATGTTTATTGACTAAATAATTTGGGTAAAATAAAAGACATGACAATTTTAGACGAACAACAGATAACAGAAAATGTAAAGACTACAATTAGGAAAGTAATAAAGTCGGGTGACGGTCAGTAGATGGTAAAGTTAAAGGGTCGGGTTATATATATTAAATATTACGGAAGTAATTCTTAATACTATGAGACCCTAATATTAATTCTCTTAAGTTCATAAGATAGAAGTTAGAACTTAGACAGAAGTCAGAACTTTAGACACCACTCATTCTCACGTGTGTGGATCCAGCTGCATGAAGACGTTCAGCCGGTTTTGAATGGGAGTCAGGAGGCACTGAAGTTTGGTGTTCTTGAGAGTTCTGGGTTGGACTACGGCACGGCGCGTCGGTCCAGTAGCCAGAGGGAAGGCCGGTACTCTGTTGAGGAACTCTTGGTCCGACGGCCCAGCGGGGTTTCCGCCTTGGGAGCGCTGGGGGCAGAGTCTGTCTCGGCTGGGAGCACACAAAGTCTCTTTCGTTGGACTCTTTGCAAGGCTTGCAACGTTCTTCATCAGATGATCACAGTCTTGAAAAAGACTTTTCTTGATGGTTTCAAGGTGGTTCTCAAGTTCTGATCCTTTCACTAATTCAACTTCTTCTGGATCAGGCGATGATACTTTAACGTTATATTAAATCAAATCAAAAATCAAAAGAAAAGAATTTGTTCTATTAAAGACTTGGATAAAAGTATAGTACTTAAAGTAGTTATTCAATTCGCTTTCTTAGAGCTTGTTGCAAAAATAAAAGTAAAGATTACTTAAAAAAATAAAAATAAAATAAAAATGAAAACAAAGAAGAGAAGACAGAAGAAGGAGAAGAAGCAGGGGGAGAAGAGGACAGAGAGAGAGAGCGTGTCCGGAGAAGAAGAGGATGAGAGAAGGGGAGAGTGTCTGTTTTTATGACCGGCTGCAGCAGACTGAACGGGGAGGCCGGCTGACAGTGTCACACCTCCTGTGATCTGCGTTTAGGCTCCCAAAAAGTTAATCTAACTATACTATTTGTATTTAACATTTCAAAATCTCGTTTATCCTTCCCAAAACTTCACCATCTTAAAAGTCGAATTTTTGCCCTCGTGAAAAGATGCAACATGATAATGATCATTTGTCATTCAAGAGAATTATAACCTGATTAAGACATGAAGCACCAAGGTATACAACATATGACAATAAGGTATACAATACACAGTAGAACCAAGGACTTATACATATTCCTTGTAGTTCTATCTTTAACAAAACATATCAGACATTTAACTGGTAAATAATACAAGTATTACACAAGGAATGATGGTCTTCAAATCTCTCCTCCATCGACAAAGGGGAGGGGGTTTCTGTTGACCTCAAACTTATTGAGTAATAAACTTCATTTGGGCTTCACAAGAACATAAGAAAGATCTGTTGAATGACCTTCTTACTCTATTTCGGGATCCGTTAAATTTAAGAATTGAGATGTAGTTTATTTGTTATTCAGGACTTATTTGAATTTGGGTGAGAACAGAAGACTGCAAAGGGGGATTGGTATGTCAGATCCAGGAACAACAACGGTCGTAAATAACAGTTGGACATGTGAGGAGAAGAACACACAGATTAGGTTTCCCATTAAGCCTTCCCCCACTGGAGAATGTTCCAGAGGCAGAGAAACGTAGATTAGTAAAACATCTTAAATCACCACATCTATGTTAGAAACCAGTCCTTCTTCCTTTTGGTGTGACCAAAGAAAACTCTATCAGGCTTGACCTTGTTTGACCTGAGGAACAGGGGTTCATCTTCTTTGGAGGAAGAGGAACAGGCCAGATGTGCTTAGTTGTTGTAAATTACTAGAAGAAGCTCTCTGGTGATCTGTTTATTGCAAGAAAAACAACATCTTCCCACTCTGTGGAGAGGAGAGGATTTGCCAGGCCAGGATATGGGGGCTTTCAGTCCCATATGCTGGAAAAAGGAGTCGATTTGGGTTAAAGGTAATCATGGCTGAAATGAGACCACCTTAAGATGCAGAGACAAGGCTTGTGTTCCTACATATATCATCTGAGATTTTCTGTTCCTTCCTTGGACCACTTTTGATCGGGTACACCCTACAAGAGCTGCAGTTTTGGAGATGCTCTGACCCAGTCGTCTAGCCGTCACAATTTGGCCCTTGTCAAACCCGCTCAAATCCTTATGCTTTCCCATTTTTCTTGCTTCTATCACATCAAGTTTGAGGACAACATGTTCACTTGCTGCCTAATATATCCCACCCACTAACAGGTGCCATGATGCAGAGATAATCAGTGTTATTCACTTCACCTGTCGGTGGTCATAATATTATGCCTGTTCGGTATATGTATAAATAATATGAATGTAGTTGAGCTACCAATTGAATTACTGGAATGTCATTACTCCGTCGGTTACTACACAACCGTTCCAAAAACCAGCTCCTGTTCATCTGAGATTTTCTTCAGGGCAAATTGCCTCTGTCATATTTATTCCACTATGTCTCTCATATACTGTATATACGTATATACATATTTTTACCATATTTTATTCTCATAGTCCACACTTCCTATTTGTTTAAGTTGATAATAGCAAATCAATGTGAACCAAATTTTAGCCTATATGTTTGTGCCTTGGAGTGCATGTAATTGAATGAAAACCCTTTAATAATTTGCATGTATAATGCTTTGGTTGCTCCTACTGTAGATGACTTTGACTACATAATGATGTCTTTGGTTGGTTTAAGTATGAGTGTGACTGTGAGAGAGCAGTAGACAGAGCACCAGCATATGTGTGTGTCTGTGTGTTTGTACGCACCCCTGACACACACACTCTGTTGGTGTTAGGGGGTGACTTTGAGACCATAGCTTTGCACACTGCTGGTTACTTTACACTGGAAGAAGTTGAACTACAGAAAAGTACCCCAAAATTCCTTTCCTGTCATGGCCCATTTTCTGCAGTTTAAGTAGTTGCATGACCACAAAGAAAATGGCTAAAAAAAGGCATTTAACTACTTGAATCGCTATGCAGATATAAATGTAGTTGAGCTACCAATTTAATTACTTGTAGGTCACTTCTCCAACCATTCCAAATCCAGCTCTTGTTCTGTTAATCTGTGATTTTCTTCAGGGCACATTGCCCCTGTCACATTTTCCCACTATATTTTTTCTCTCATCACTTAGCCCATAAATCTTTTTTCCTGCATGCTTTGATTTCAGATGGATTCTTGAAAGCTGGTTTTGATATTGAAATGAAAAATTGCTGGTCAGGATACGCCAGTATGTTTTTGTGTGTGTCTAAACACACTGTTACAAATAGAGGTTTTTTGCTTCATTGTTCCCCTAGCGAGTGGGTGGAATTGACTTGTCACAATATGTTACCGTGGTTCCATCCATCTTTGACTCCATCTCTGTCTGCTTCAGTCCCCTCATCCCTAATGTAGTTATACTGACAGTTGATGAAATCTGTGTTTTGGTTCTCTCTGTTGTATGTTCACTGTATGTATTCAAAGAGGGACCACAAGGGGCCCTAGCATGTGAAATGCTGAGCCAGGGGCAAGTCAGGAAAACACATTGGTCACCATTTTTGTGTGAATACAATTAGAATGCTGCAATGTGTATTAGTGCATGTATATATATTAGTTAGACACAGAAGCAATGACACTTGTTGACCACTACTCCTAATTTCCTGTTTCCAGTGGAACCGAATATCTTTCTTTTCATTTTGGCATCCATGCTACAGGTTAGACCAGACACACAGCTGGCCCCTCTTCCCATGTAGAATCCATGGTGGCTTACAGTAATTACGTTCCCAACTTAGTTTTGAAGGGTTAATTATCTGAGCACTTGCACATGTGTTACTAAGGTGTGGCTTATAAAACATGGGTGGCTGTGTTTAAGTGAATCTTGATCTTGAAGAACAGTGGAAGGCTGAAACGTCAATTAAAGAAAAGTGCATATAGAGCTAGACTGTGTGACACTTTAAAGCCCTTGGTGTGCATTACCTGCCTATAATTTACAGTAATTATGTCAAACATTCGCCAACATTTGTTACATTTCTAAAGAGGAAAATTATATTGGGATAACTGTTGTCATTTTAATCCCCTGGTCCTACTGCCATGCCAGATTTCAGCCTGCTGGGGTGAAAACTGGACACAAGAGAGTGGAGACATTTTTCTGGACTGAGCTACTAACAGAGCTTTTTGTCACAGCTTATAAACCCAATAATCATCGTCAAATTATCAGCATTGATACCCCCCTCATGTTTAAGGGTTTCTGTAGAAGCCATGTTTTCATGTAATTGTTACATATTAATTTCAGGAGGCCTGTGATGCTGAACAGAATACATATTCAAGATTCAAGATACATGTAAATATCATCATACAGCCAGAATTGTAGAGAAGAAAACAAACGTTGTCATTTATGTTACATATATAAGCAAAAATGAGATTCAGTTCAGTTCAGTTTATTGTCAGTCAACATATCAAAAACATAAAGGAACACAATTTGCAACCCAGGTCCAGCAGCGTACAGTTATTTCAGTGTAATGATTGATCCTTAATTAATAAAAGATAAATGAATGATTGATTTATAAATCATTAAAATAAAAATGAATATTTCAGGTGCAGAAGATGAATTTGGGAGTCTCACCGCCTGAGGAAAAGAGTTGCTTCCTAGTCTGGTGAATTGAATGGGCTTTGTGCAAGCCTCTCACTAATATTATAATGCATCATAGAGGCGTACCAGTGATGTTTTAGCTGGTTTTATCACTCACTACAGAGCCATCCTGTCCTGGACCATGTGCATTCTATGCTAATTTGTGATGTTACCAACTAGAATGATTTTGCTCCTCTTTAAAAGTAAATCCTTTCTGGGCTTGTTTTTTTACCAGGGTGGAGAAGTGTGCTGTTCTGTTCTGCTCTGTTTTCTGTGCACCAACCTGTAAGATTATTGATTGTTCAGACGGAACTTCAATTCCGTCTGATATAAACTCTCATTGTTGTTTGTCATCTGGCCAATGATGGTGATGTCAACTGATAGAGCCATCATTGGCTGGTCTCAACTGCAAACTTCACTATTAAAGTATCTGACTAGCAGTGTTTCCCATTGTGGTAAATTAATTGTCACTTCCATAGTTTCATAATGTTTTTCACTTTTTAGAATAGCATTAAAGCTCTCTAACCTTTTTGCACTATTCCCTCAGCAAAGCATTGTTCACTGACGCACATACACACTTGACCATATGAGCGTGCACAAAAAGAAACTGAAATGAAATCAGATTATGGTTTCAGATTGGATTCAGATTATGTAAACTTTTTGACTGTAATGTTTTTTTCTGAAAGGTGAAAATGAAGGAGGTGCATTGACATTGAAAAGGTGGCGCAGTTGTGCCTGGGGAAATGTCAAAATAATGATTCACATTGCATTGATGGCATTAGATATTTAATCATTAAATAGGTGTACTGATCCAGAAAGATCTGTAGGCAGGCTCTACAGCTGACTGTGACTGTGCTTCTGCTTTTGTAACCCGTGATGTGGATTGCCTGCCACATATCCTTGGTGCTGATGGTATTGAGGTCCTTCTCCAGTCTCTGCTGATGTCTGCTCTTTGCTTTCTTGATTCCAGCTTTCAGTCTTGCTCATGCTGTATGCTTCCTTTTCACCTGATTGAAAGGCAGTGATGGAATAATGTCGTTACTTTTTTCAGTAATGGGTAATCTAACCAATTACAATTTCCATCTTTACAATGCTGTTACCGTTACCAACAATTAAATGTGGCGCATTATAAACTGAAGCTACTCATTGAAACTGTTGTCATCCAACCTGGCTCTCAGCCACAGGAGATCCAAAGCAGTTTATTTCTTTGGTGAGGGAGGAGGGAGGGGCGAGACAATCACGTAAGTGATGATGATTGGCTTAGGTAGCGTAAGAGTTTGTAAGCCAATCAGAGGCAGTGTTCAGTTTACACACAAACCACATACACAAACGAGCAGAGGTAAGCTGCAGTGAGGGCGAATCCAAATAGTGGAGCTGTTAAGCTCAATAATCTTGCTTTTTGTGAAAGAAGCATGAAACTTTCAGGGTTTGTTCTTGATGACCTAAGCTTTAATTTAAGATGCGGAGGCATTCACATTTGACCCCTGAGGTCAGTTACAGGTCATTGACCTCTGTAATATGTCATTTTCATGCACAAAATTGTGAATGTGTGTATCCTAGGATCTAAATGTGAGAGAAATGTAAACCAAATATTTCCAAGCTTCTGGGCATGAGGAACTCATTTATTTACTCATTGATAGCACTTTAAGAGGTCAACATCATTAAGTGCAGTGAAGGTTACTAGGAATGTGAGTGGCTTAAGGCAAGACACTATAGGTGAATAGGGTAAAAATGTCACCATGAAACTTTCTCAGTTGATTACTCTTGTTAAGCTTAGGAAAAAAATTATTGCAAGTTTCTTTGTATTTTAATGTTTATATATGCAAATGAGGCCTTACCTCATTGAAAATGTGCTTATATGCATACATTTTAAAAACTGAAATCCGATCGTGTGATAAAGCCTGGCTCAAAATATTTTTTTTCATTTTGTTGTCACATTAGATGGGAGAGTAATTACAGAGGGGTTTATGGACGTCTATGTTTGTTATCCTGTAAATCAGAATATACTGTCAATAGCCAGAGTTTTTAAAAATAATCGTTTTCTGTGATAAAATCTGGGTTTTTGGGAAATGAGAGGCCAAACCACGTGGAAATATCTGCGTTTTCCCTTCATGTAAATGGGATGTATAATCTTCAAGACTGACGTGTTTTTTAGTAGCATCTCTGAACATATGCTAGTGTGTGCACTCATAACAGTCCTGGTGCTACTGTAGCTTCATCCATTCACACCTAAACAGCTGGCATTCAGTGCAAAGTGTCTGGTTAGTGTCTTGTTCTTATTGTCTCATGATGTATTGTTTGGTGACAGAATATTTTCAACTCTGATTTCACAAAAATTGGAAGTAGTGTTTTTGTTGTCTCAAGCCACATAGAACCCATATCAATCAAATCTCAATGGGAAGGATATGTTGTTCATATATTTAAAGCACCATCATGTATTTTTTTTACCTTTGAATAACAACTCAAAATCGATTTCGATGGTACGTAGTCTTGTGACAGGGTGACTGGTGTCACTTGTTTCTGCACTAGTAACTTCAGTGTGAGGGTGGGATCACAGCGTTAACATGTTTACTTCAACATAGATGTGTTTGTTTTTTCTGCAGTTGGTGCCTACGTTACATCTGAGAAGTTGTTACAGACCAGTGGGGTTGCACTGTGGGGGGTGCCAGATTGCACAAAGTGCCAATTTCTACATAATGATGCTTTAAGCCTACTGTACTTACTGACTGCTCATATGTTTTTGTTTGTTTTGTTTTTATGTCTCTCTGCAAAAAATATAAATAAAAATACAGGATATACTATATAGCTATAGACAGCTTCAGCAGACTTCTATTTAAATACACTATCAATGTCAATACATATATGCATACTAATTAATCTGCTTCTGCTGATTGTGTTTCTTAACTGGACTGGACTATTTCCCTGATACATGCAGATAAAGTAGAAATTGCACACTGTTTAGTCTTTTTTTGAGTCTGTCCATCTTATTGATGACCAGTAGGACTTGATGCTCATTGAACCATATTAATGGGCTTGTCTATTGGGAACCCACCTAAAGCAGGGTCCAACACTTTGGGTCCCAAGCCATGATGAATTAATCATAGATTCATTGCAGATGTTTAGATCTGCCCCTACTCACTGGAACAACCAACTCACTCTGCTGATGCTCTAATTAGCTTCCAGCTTCCCACTAGCACATCTTCATAGGCTCAAATTGCTCCATGAGGGCCTATCATTGGTCCCTGTGGTTTTCAGCAGAGAGGGACACAAACACATAGACACACATCCATCCATATGTGCATCCACACTCACAATTAATATTACACACATACTAGTCATTTTAAAACTACATCAGCCATGTGCACAGCAAATATTCAATCTCAGACATAGTATTCACGCAACTAAACACACACCCTGAAATACATAGAACTTCAAAGTATTGTGCTGACTTGCTCACTGTCAGGGTTGTGGTTTGTTGATTAACATCTCATCACCTTGATAACTTCTCTCCTCAGTCTTTCAGTCTGTTTTTCTTTCCTCTTCAATGTTTGTGTCCCTCTTCAACCCTTATATTCTATCATAATATAAGAAATATTTGAATTTCAATTAACAAGTAGAAAACCAGGCGACCAGGGCGTTTTTAGACAGCAAACATCCACATTGTTACTCTGTCATAAAAAGGTATTGTCTAAAGTAACCTTATGAGCATCTAATGATTCTACTTATAAGCTAGAAAAGATTCCATTCAATGAATATCCTCTTCAGCAGTGAAACGTATTGCTGCTGGTGAAGTTGAGTTGGCCACAAAGTTTTAAAAAAATCAAATATGTGTGTGGACAAGTTACTCAACTTTGTCTTGAACCCTTTAGCATCTTTACACTTTTATCACACAAGGCTGTTCTCATAATTAAGAGGGCACTTTGTACTGTATCTCATCAGTCAAATACAGGGAGACTTAGAAAGAAGCTTCTTTCCCCACAACACTGCTTAATATCTAACCCTGGCCTTGCCCAGCACAATCACTCCTTGAATCCTTTGAACTGTCCTTCACTTAGAGCAGTGGTTCCCAACCTTTTTTCCTTGAAGCTCCCCTTGCCTGTGTCCAAGACAAGCCAGGCCCCCCTAACCCCAACCTGCATACACTAAAAGAATAAAGTGATTAATTACAAACTTTTATAATTGAAATGTGGACCAAAAATATGTTTCATTTTGGATTATACAGAGTTTTTATTATCCAGTTGGGTGTGTTATTGGGATTTTATGAATTTAAACCTCTGGGGTCCAGGGTATAATTGGCCGTTTTTTGATATTCTTGATTTTGCCATTATATTTCACCCTAAAAACTATTTACCTTGCCTTGTTTGGTGTCATTATTTTCAGTACAACCTCACGTGTGGCAGTACAGTTATTTTTTCGAGCAAGAAAGAGTTAGATGTTTTACTGTGAAAACCAAAAATATGTTTAACAAACCATTTTAATTATTTATAATGCAAATATAAATTGTTGTTTGCTAAATTTGTGCATAATTTTTTGTAATCTACAAAGTTATATGTAACTATTTACATTTAAATGCAGTCTGTAGCCCTATGCACACTGGCTTTTGGGTGCGGCTTTAGTATGCCAATTCCCCGCCTCCATCTCAATGTGAATCTCTCGGAGGCGGTGAGGGGTGAAATTTTGTCCGGCCCTGATACGCCTCTTGAGGTAGTATCAGGGCTGTATTATTGTAGAACCGAACCAGTGTGAACAGATAAGCCGGCTTCGCGTATCGGGGGCGTGTCGATCGGACTGTCATTAACTACACAGGTCCTTAATACAGAGAAATGTCTCTCTGTAACTGTCTTTGGCAGCTTATATGAGGAAAAAAATACCGCAGATATACGTGGAGAAGCTTCTGTCCTCCCATCCGTCCTACCGACTTTTCTGTCCGAAAAACAGCGTCTGTCAGTGGCAAAAAACTTTAACTTAATGAGTGTTTGTGATGAAAATAAATCACCACGACGGTCAGCCCTCTGGACCGAGACTTCAGTGAACTTTCCCCCATAAAACAGCCTCCGTCCCACGAGTGAGGGAGTCAGATTGACAGGGGGACACGGGGAAACACCTTGAACGTCATCATCTTAAATCATCTTAACGTGTAATGTCACGCCTCTTTAGGAGCCGCAGCGCCGGCTTTCTGTGTGAATTCATGGTTCGTCTTTAAGGCGGAGCTACTTCGCTCTGTGTGAATCACCATTGGCGGCGAATTGACGAACTGCGGCTGCGGCTTTTAGGCTCCTGCCTGTTCCACACTCAGCAGTTTCCTCATTGTTTTGACTCATTAAACAAAAAAAACGACTTCACTACACACTAAACACACTACACCAAACAGTCCAAACACGCTAAATGTCACAAATCTCTCGACTCTCAAAGCTCACTATCTCTATTGCAGTCTCTATCACCGTCACTGTCGCTGTCACTCTTTCGCCGCCGTCCCTCCCACAACTTCCCCTGTTCCTCAGCAACCAAATCATGTGGTTTGCCATATAATTTTGCGATTGGTTGGTATGGTGCCTTTTTCCACCAATAGAAAAGGGGGTTTTTTTTGCTTGCAAACACTATTGCTTGCGGACACTTTCGTAAGAAAAGCCCATTTTTATCGCTTCTTCCTACACCAAGCACGCCGCAAACGTAATGGCAATGTTCGCGAAAAGCGTGTCGGACATCAGGGGCGCTGTCAGATTCAGGTTTCCTCCCTCCATTCTGTTTTACTCTCAGTGATTTGATCAAAAATAACAAAAGAAAATGTGATTTTTACAACCAGTACCCCACTGCTCACTGTCTCCCTCTTGTAGCCCTGCATTTAGGTCTAATTTATCTCCAAAAATACTATTATAGCAATACCACACAATTTCTCTTTCAAACGTGCACATCACCCCCCACACACACACTTAGACCAGCCACTGCACTCAATGTAAAAACTGTATGCTGTCTTACATTAAGTTTTTGTTGTTGTTTTTATTAAGTATGTTATATACGTTTATATTTTGTTAAAAAAAAATCTATTAAAAATAATAACAATAATGATTTATCTCCAAATTGTACGTGGTGGAATTAGAGTTGGGGTGGAAAAAAATACATAAATGAGGCTCTATGGTCGTTGCGATTTAATATCGTTAACGTTTCTCTGCTTGGATTGAGAGCAGTCACTTAATCTGCAAGCACCAAAAAAATTTCTCCTCTTTTCCGACTGCAAAGCAAGGGGTGAGAGTCCCAAACTACTGACCAAACATAGTATTTCAGTGAGTTTATAGTTCAGTTTCAGTGATAGCTAAATTTCAACAAAACAAAATAAAGTTATAGGCTATATGCTTTTTAAACCATTTAAATCATTCTGAAATAAATACAGACTATGTTTTTTTTATTTCAGAATGATCTTTATTCATTAATTTCAATGTATGTTTTTTTCCATAATAATAGATTAATTCAACACAAAGCTGCTCACCTCCTTCCTCAGTTGTGGGTAGGCCTACTGGGGCTGGTTCAGGGGTAGGTGGGGGTCCTGGGGCTGGTTCAGGGGTAGGGGGCTCACGGGGCTCACAGACAGCTGCGGCTGCTGCTGCTGCACTTGACGTGTCTGTTCAAACTTGCATCATTTTTGACAGGAGGGGTGGTCAACTGATTAAATATGGGCAGCTTGCTAAACGTGAACAGTGAAATCTAAAAATCCAGAGTTTTCTTCCAAAATATGAGCTAATATGGGGAGAAAAGTGAGCTAGCTTAAAAACCACAAGGTTAAGATAAACAACAGACTAATGTGTTCCAGAACTTTCCACCACATGAACCAAACCCACCTTGTTTTTTGGAAAAACTGGGTGACATACTGACGCCCCTTTGCTTCTCTCTCCTGCCTAATCTTTTTGTCTTTCCTTTTTTGGCTACCCGACTTCTGGGGCATTTTGCCTTCTCTTGGTCTCCTTACTGACTGAATACACCGCACCGCGCAGCAGTTCAGTTGATTCGATGGGAGGACCGAACCATTTTACGTAAGGGGGGGCCTTGAGAAATGTTTCCAAAATAAACTTAGTGTTATTATCAGTGCAATAAGTGATGCATATTTATGATTATAAACTATCAAATTAGTGTCATATTATTTTTGTTAGTATTATAATTTTATTAGGGGCCTTTCTGGGCCCCTGTCACTGATGGGCCCCTAGAATCCTTCCCCTTATCCCCCCCTTTTCGGCGCCCCAGGCGGACATTATTCATCCTATGTCCGGTTTTACTTGGCCTATCAACACAATTTAAAAACTGATATATAGTTTGAAGGCTGCACCAAAACATAAGTCAGAACCGAGACTCACCGAGGCTGCGTCTTACTGCTACATCCGTCTTAAATTGGTCACGAGATTTGGACGTGCCGGCGCGTCCATCAACCTCATTAATGTGCACAAATATGATTTTGGTAACCTCAAAACCTCAGAGCAGACAAAGTTGTGTGCACCCCCTGCGATCTCTGGCGACCCCCTGGGGTGGGGGGGCGCTTACCCCAGGTTGGGAACCACTGACTAGTATTTGCGTTCAAGTGTGTAAAACAATCTTTATATCTATCTATCCATCCATCCAATTTGTTTAACATATATTTGCATGTAATATGTCACACTTAGCACACTCATCAGTTTTAGCAAAAAAGACTGGTCACAAGACGGTCTATTGCATATTACATATGCATTAAGTTTTATGAGACATTTGAGTCTCCACAGTCCTCAAGTGAAACTTTGCTTGTTATGGACAATGACTGGTTGATATGGTTTGAGTTTTATGAATGCTTTATAAATACTCTTCCAAGATATCAAACATATAACCTTTATCTATACCCATACCTAAAATGTCCTTTCACAGTGGGATGAAACTCCCAGAGAGTGACTGGCAGGATACATGACAAGTCACCAGTCTTTTCACAGGTCCAACACATACTGTTCATCGCAGCAGTTTTGAGTTCCAAGAAATTATTTAACGCTTTTTTCTTTGATGGAACGAGTGGAACATATTCTACTTTGTTACAAGAAACATTCATGTGACCATTGAACCCTTAAATTGTGGTTCACATGGGTAGACAGAATAAAAGATAACAAGACAAAAGACAAGGAAGGTAAAGGAGACATTATGACGGAATAAGAGAGATATAGCAATATGTAATGAGATGAATATGGAATAAAAAGAGGCTGCAGAGTCAAAGGCTGTGACAGACAGACAAGGAGTAGAGCGTCTTGGAAGTCTAACAGACGTGACAGAAAGCCATGCATTTAAGTCAACCCTGCGAAATTTTGCAGGCAATTTATCTTGATTGACTTAACAGATTTAACATTGTTAGGTTTTCCTTAAATTCAGAATGGAATGGAAAAGAAAGTAAAGAACAGGTCATTATGGTTCCTTACAAATCTTAAAATCACTTTTTAATCCCAAACATTGTTTTGTTTTCATTCTGTGATGAATGATCGTGACAGTGTCGTACTCTGAACTAGATTATATTAGAATTAATAGGGTATCTAGACCTGTGTATCATCATAAAACAGACATATAAAGCAATGTAAAAAAAACACATTTTATACTAATAATCTGTTCCAATAAAGGACAATGAGTTAAAGAGCTTACTTATAAAGTAAATAACATCAGAAGCTCCTAGCCCATGTAACAGAATGGAATTCAGTCAAGACAACACATCTATCTGGATTATCAGGCTACTGTACGCTGCTGATTTGCTGATGCTACAGTACGAATCTAATGCTCTATCATACCCTGTATGTGTGAAAACATCAGAGAGTAACCAAGCCAAAAGAGAGAGTGCGTGTGTGTGTGTGTGTGTGTGTGTGTGTGTGTGCATGTGTTCTGGGAGAGAGAGTGAGAGAGAAAGATTACCAACATGCATAACTGCAGGCTGTGATTACAGATAACCTTCTTCCTGTCCGCTCACTGACTCTACAAAACACACTTCCAAATATGTGTGTGTGTGTGTGTGTGTGTGTGTGTGTCCAGATGTTGAAACCAGATGCTTTCCTTCAGACTGCAGGCGCCTGAGATAGTGACAGAGAGCGGACACATACAAGGTTATCATGCGCACACTCACCAAAACACACACATGCACAGTATATAATATCTCAGGTAGAACAGGTCACATTTTGTGCTGTTTGATAAATTGTATATTATTGCTGTAATATAAATCAGCACTCTACTCAATGGCTCAGTCCTTTATTTTAAGGTATTTAATGAAAACAAAGCCACAAAAAAAGATCAGTTCAAAAGTCAGATCAGCGATTAGTTATGAATGTGTTATCACAACATCATATTTGTGGTTTAGAATTTTGTAATGCCTGTCCTATACTGATTATGTGTGTTATGTAGTGTATTTGCCATGACAGTACCAGTATAGCTCTTCTTATCCACAACTATGCAAAAATGTTTCCTATGAATCAAAAATGCATTCCAGGACTGATTTCTTCACATTAATCACCTCATATCCTATCAGTGACATTAGTCAAGTGAGACGTCCGCACAGAGCCCAAAGGATACTAAAAGGCAACTCACACCCAAGCCACGGCCTGTTCGCCCTGCTGCCATCTGACCACAGATACAGAAGTATCTGCTGCCATACAATCAGACTGAAGAGCAGCTTCACTCCTCAGGCTGTAAGACTCATCAACAGTCCATTGTTTATAGTTTTTTCAATGAACTATTTTCTGTATATTTTGTGAGTGTTCATATCTTATGGAACTGCAAACAGAAATATTATCATACATTATTGTATTGAATTGTGACTATAAAAATAATCTTGAATTATTGCCTGCTCTGAACTGCCCAAATAAGGCTAAAACTCACGAGTGCATACAAAGGCAAGGCACGTTTTCTTATAGAGCATCATTCAGGCAGGGCAATTGAGAGAGCTTTACCTAAAACGGCATTGAAAAGAATAGAAAGTGAATTTGTCAAAAATACATTTAAACCAAAAAGCAAAAATAGGAAAACAGCTACAGATAAAAAAAAAGCCTTTTAGGGGAATAAGAACAAAAGCAAGCAAAGAAAAAAGTTATGAATGAAATTATTTGAAAGCCACAGTAAACAGTAATATCCCAAGCCTTGAAATTCTGACTGATTGTTGTTTGCTTAGACTGATGATTACCAACTGACACAAAGAAGTCTATTGTTTAAGTATGCTTGTCTAAGAATGATTTGAACCAATCCAGTACAGTGCCAGTACAGTCCCACCCACTTTTCTTGTCAGATGATCAGTATTTTATAGTTAACCATGTGAATATGAGATCCAGTAATACCAAAATGGAAGCTTTTGTTGTATCACTTCTTAGACGAATGTCGTTTAAAATTGTCTTCTCAGTGCTAAGGTGTTGTCAGAATCCAGACTGAAAGGGATTTACAATAAAAAAAAAATTGCGCCAAGGAAGCGTTGAGTCACTGAAAAACCACTTAATGCCCCCACTCAGCTCCCTCCCTCGCTACACATGTAGAACTCAGAGGACTCCTTCCCACAGGAATCTCAACCAGGCTCAGCTTTTTAAAAGGTTCAAGTTTCTGCATGCATGTATACAGACTCACATATGAAGCAAACACACGTGCACACACACACACACGCACGCACACATACACACACACACACACACAAACAATCCTCGCAAAAATACTAGCATAGTTGTTGTCTCTCTCCCTTACACACACAGCAAGCCTGCAAAGTGGAGGTTTCATAAATAAATTATGTTGCTCAGATATGGAAGAGGGGGGTGTTGTTGTTGGAACAGGGGTGACACTGCCATGACAACCTCAAGGGTCATGTGAGGTCATCTGTAACTGTTGCTTTGACGCCATTACACACAGGTCACCTCTCTCTCCACTGAGCCAGTGTGCAGATTTTGGGAAATGTCTGTGTATTACTGCTGTATGCATTGTGTTTGTGTGTGTGTGTGTGTTTGTGTGTTAGGATAAGAACAAAATGAACATGGTAACCAAGGCAACAAAATAAATTGAACAAAATATGAGATGATAAAAATAAATACATTCAATGTAAGCAGCAGGTAGACAAACAGTAAACTGGATGTTTCATAGTCCATCAGAGCAGCTTCAACATAATGTGCAACAAATTACATTTTGTATTTTGTTCTTTAGTGCCATATGTGCAGTATGTAGAGGGTAAGACGGAGATGAGAGCACAATTTATGTTACAATAAAATTATTCATGTTACAAAACACAATACATCCCCTCAACAGAAATCAAACATTTGCAAAGCTTTCCAATGGTGTTGTATGTTCTTCACTGAGTAGCCACATGATAAGATGTTTAAATGCTAAAATACAAATGTAAGAAAAACAAAATAAGCAAAAAATATTAACATAGTGATAGATATTTTGAAATTGGCAATAGGTTTCAACTATTACAGGCAGGCAGCTTTGCCACTATGGTAACTTTGTCATTAAATATTGTGACTTTTCAGATTCTCTTTGCAACTTTATTTCTAAAATGCAACTAGCGACGTATTGTGATCATCATGGAAAGGCTGAAAAATGTTTTCAACTATATTAAGGTGCAATTCATTTCCATGCATGCCGCTCAGAGTAAGCAGGTGGAGGACAGTCCACGGTTCCTCAGGTCTGCTCGACTTTATGGGGCAGGCAGGAGGACACTGCTCGCTGTGGGAGTGGGAGTTCAGTTGTAGTGACATTTCCATGGTTATTTGACACTCACTGTAAAACTTCTCTGTAATGTCGATATGATGATAGTTTGTTGAGCTTCTGGGTCACTCTTTGTCTCTGAATCACCGTATTATACAGCTTTAAATATGTAATTATTTGAATAGTTATTGGATTCTCTCCCTCCCTTTGTTGATTTGTTTTACTTTCAATATATGGTGTGAGTTTGTGATTGTTCAGCTAAATACTTCTCAGTCTACCTTTGATGTGACATCATCTGGCAACTTCTGGAGCTAGTACTACCTTCTGTGAGTATAAAACAGTTGGAAACACAGTTAAGAGGGAAATCTCAGTATTAACACAACTGTAACATCACTTTTGATGTCAGACATGCTTTGTATTCCTACATGTCTACTACTATTTAATTTGTCTGTCTGTGTCTTCCCATGTTAAAGATTTTAATCCATTTGATATACACTTATATTTCAACCCACAGCCTAACTCATATCAGCCTTTTCAAATTAAGTCAAAAATGATTGCTCAGTGATGAACAATTACAGCAGAGGGTTTTTTTTTTTTAATACGGTGTGACAACTTCACACAAGGACACAATGCTTTGAATGTGACTGAGAGACAAAGAGGGCAGCAGTGGAAAGTGGAGAGAGGGAAACACTCATACCTTCCATGTAGATCTTCTCTCCAGACACACTGTATACAGCAGAGATCCATATTAATACAAGGCTTTCGCAACTTTACTGTATAAGGCATTTTATTTAATCTTGTTTGCATTTAAAGATAAAGATAAATTAATAATAATATTTTTTTTTTCATTCATACATAGTTCATAATGTAGGTTTCTAGATTTGAAGGTACATATTCTGAAAAATATGTGTTAAAACAAAACAAAACAGATTTTATTTGCAATTAAAAAATTATATTTTGTGCAAGGCATAGCTGACATTTGTTTCTGTGCTGCAGTTAGCCATCAAGCATGTAACTCTGTTAAATCAGCTCTAGGCTAACTCTGGTGCAGTGCATCAAATGGCAACATTTATGTTCAATATTGTACATTGTCCCTTTACAAATAAAGATGAATTAATTAAATTACAGTTCACTATGCTTTATTCTTTTTAGCAGCTATAATAACACATCAATCTCTCAGAAGAAATACATATGCAAAGTAGATGCTGACTTTCTCCTGATGGACAGCCAGCTGAAGCAGATTCTCCTAATTAAGACTGTTTCAGAGCATTATCTTCAGAAGATGAGAGCAAACTGGCATCTCTTAAAAATAAGTCATTGCTGACTAAAAGGCCGACACTACGGTGATGTTTTAGATAACATAAACAATTTTCTGTAGTCAAAATATGCTGATGAGCCATGACCTTGTCAACATGGGCCCTTGGGAGGTGATTTGCCAACAGCTGTTTTTATAACAGCTGTTTTGATTTTTAATGCTTTGACTAGATTTCTCCTCAAACATGTCAGTGGGGCATAGTTTAATGTTGTTTATTTACTTGATTTTGTTCTCCCTTTACATGGATTACAGTGCAAATCTTATTTTACCCATGTTGCAACTGCTCCCATTTCACTATGAGTAAAATGCCAGTCAGACATCTCTTGGTTAACGTCCCCTCACCACCTCAACCTCAGTGTGAAAAGTACAGAGATGCTCTTGGTAATCATTTTTTCTTTTTTATCATCACAGTGTGAATATCATCAAGGGTTTTGATCATCCTTCAACACTTGATACCTTTTCCTGATATAAAGGTGCCCTATGGAGTTTTTGTGAACAGCTACCGTGTATATTCGGTGTTATTTACCTAAATGCATTGTCTTGATGCATTTCCTTTATTAGTAGAATTGTCATGTTTTTTTCAAACCTGCATTGCTTGCGTCACTGAAATCGTGTGAAGCCGGTGTTAGCATATTTTATCCCATCACCTGTGGGAACACGTGGGGTGTGTGTATCCTTGTCTGTGTGCACAATTGCAACAAAATGCACATATTTAAACACTGCTCTACAGTAGTAATGGTATTCCAGATGTGCCAAATTGAACATATTTTGTGTAGCTGGCACGCATTTTGACATCAAAGAAGACTCCTTGTTACTGTAATGGCAATCAAACATTTGCGAGTAAAAAGCCAATACATTATCAATACATCTGTTTAACAAGCGTGGACATGTAAACATGTCTTCACACATCACTTTGGAGAATTGTTACAAACAAGACACTTCCCAGCGAGCCTTTAACAGCAGTGCACTGAGTGTGTAGCCATTGATCTAGGGTGGGGATCTTAAAGTCTGAGACCACATTGAAATTGCTCAATATTGTCACGTAAATTTGGAAATAATCCGAAAGTTTAGGTAAGTAAATGAAAGTGTCAAAAGTCAAATTGTTTGTCTGACCATAAAAAGGCCTTTCTCAGCATCAAATTATAAACAATACATCAGTCTTAATTCCCTTAGAGAGGGTGTATGTAATGTCGCTTCTCCACAAAAAGAAGCGGGTCTAC
Organism: Sparus aurata; assembly: GCF_900880675.1. NCBI lineage: Eukaryota > Metazoa > Chordata > Actinopteri > Spariformes > Sparidae > Sparus > Sparus aurata. The sequence goes on along the minus strand of NC_044187.1, from coordinate 36,969,689 downwards.
ACAGGTTTTTTAAACACGAAAAATCGGCTATTGACCCCATTCCCACTTCCCTGCAAGCAAGGTTGTGTGTGCTATTTATCTGAAGTGTTTCATGTCACGAATGTGCTGGAAACAGCTGTAACAAAAGATACAACAATCGCCACATCCTAAATGACTTCCTTATTTACAATAACCTTTACCTGTGTCTACTGAATTGACCTGGGTGTAAATGCCAAGTGTACACATTCCCATTGCACACTAACTGATTCCACCCTGACCGGGGAGAAGCACCACTGCATTCTTCACAGACATGCTCCACCGTCTGGTTTGATCTTTGTGCAGCAGGATAATGAGCCCAAACACCACAAAGCTTTGACATAACTACCAAAGGGACCAGAGAAGACCGAGGAGCCCTGACTGTCCAGGGCTGTCCTCCAGAGCCACCCCACTGGTATATGCCTATTGCCTACATTGGTTTCAGTTATGGTATCCGGAGATGTCTGTGGCCACTGCTCAACTGCTACTGGTTGCTGGTTCCTACCTTCCATTACTGTGGTTCTGATCAAATAAATGTGTCACCTCAGTTATAACTTCAGAGGCACTGACAATTTTCAAATATAGAAATTCATTAAATTATTTTAAAATCCACGTCACCTGTGGCCTTCTTTCCCCCATACACCGTATCTTAACCCCCTGTGTCTTTCTCTGTAATAAACTTATAACATACTCTAACAATAGGCATAATTTTTCAATTGAAATTCTGTAGCTATCAGGCTAGATGGTGCAGTCCCAAATCCTGCTCAGATTTGTTCCAGATGACATACACGAACCATTTTCTTAGAACTCTGAATGCAGCAAATTCTAGCCAGCTGTTATCTTTAATGACATGATATTCTGCAGCATCATTATAACTTTCCTGTTTGTCTGATGCATTTGATTGGGAAGTTGGTGTATGTTATCTGACCATCTTATAATGTAAAGAGTGTGTTTCACTTGATATGCCATCACAAGCCTTGATTATGTGTATGGTGTTTTCGTGTTTGTTTTTCTTCTCCTTTGATTGGTCATTAACCCTCAGCCAAGCCAAGCCAATCATGAGAGAAAACTAAAGCTAAACTTTTTAATAACCATGTTTAGAGGCATCAAAAGTATCGCAGATCACCAACTGTTCTCCAAAATAAAGACATATTCTAAACCAGATGTTCATGTACAGTACATCTTGATGTCTATACTATATTTAAAGGGTATTTGAAACCTGGGTCCTATATTTACACTCATTGACTCATTGTTACTGAAGGCTTTTGAATTGGTTTAGTAGATCACCTCAGCTGGCAGCCACAACACTGCTTTAATGGCTGCAATGTAATTTTGTAAGAGGTGAGTTGCTGCAGGAAGATGATCTTGCCACATTTGATGTCTCTCTTATGTTGTGTTTCGTGACAACAGAAAAAGAAGATGAGTTCTTATAAAAGTCACAGATCACTTAGCATCAGCCAATGAGATTAAGATAAAATCTGGAAATGTACACACAAGAGAAAACTAGACTTGGATGGGTTGCTGTGATTCCTAGATTTTATATAAAACAGAAGACATGGAAAAACAAGAAAATGTGCTGTTTGAAACTGTCATAAATCTAATTTGCATTGTGGAAAAACCCTCTGATCAGCAGGTACTACAGAAAGATGGACAGATGGATGGATGGATGGATAGATAGTTGGAAGATGAAGAGCAAGACATACAGTGGGAGGGGGTGTGGAAGCAATTCCTTCCACACCTCTCAGTCATAAATATGGAAAAGGAACAGTGCGGCTCAGCCAACCCTCCTACGAGCAGAATGTTATTCTGCTTCCTTGGCAGAGTGAAAAAGCCTCGAGCTAAGACAGATACAGAACACAGATAACAGATAAATTAATTTAGAGACAAAGATGTATAGGAAAATACATTTATAAATAATTGAGATGGATAAACTGACACTTGGAGATTTTCTTGGTTGTCACTTCAACATAAGATCAGATAAGAAATAACTTTTTGCAGTGCAGTGCACATTATACAAAATAAATATGATAAATAGAATTCCATTAGGATGAAAATACGTAATCCAGGCAACTCCATGTTAGAACATAAACAGGTTAAAAGGAAGCATTATAGAAATATAAAAACAGTTTAGCAATGAGATGCAAAATCCAAAATATGCATGATACCAAAAGCAGGTTAACAGTATGGATCACAGATGATTAGTGGCACATAGCTCTGAATATACAATACACAATGCATAGTCCAGGTAGGTTTACGTGATAAATTCAAAGTGTTCAACAGTTATGTCCATGATGGTGAACATTATGCATCATGAGATCTCAGAGGGAGATTATAACCAGAAGAGATGAAAAGTCAATACGTCACGTCTATACAACTCATATACCTCATGTCGAGAGATGGACAGCTAAGTTTAACTGCCACAGAACTGCGGAGTTCTGTGAACATAGAAATCCCTGCAGAAAGCAGAGTCAGCTCTGACCCGTAGACCAGACTCATAACTCTTTGCCCAGTCTGGAGTGTTACTGTACCCCTAAAAACTTGTAATCCTGAACAGTTTCCACATCCACTGGATAGAAATAGGTATGGGGAGTGTGTTCCACTATCACCTCCTTTGTCTACCAGTGATAAACTGTAAGTGATTCTGCCCACCCCATTAAAGGGATATTCCGGTGTAAATTTAATCCATGGTCTAACACACCGTGAAACTGTGTTAGACTCCCTCTCGAGAGATCAAGTTAGCAGACCGCTAATTTACAGAGTTGTATCAACCTCAGAAACGACCGCACAACAACAATACACTATACATATACAAAAGCCACAAATAATGCTCAGAACAGCACCAAACTTCAGCAACAGTACAAACAGGGTCTCAGCACATAGTCCAGGGCATTACAACTCCACTAGCTTAGCTGGATCTCTACTGAAAAGCTGACAAAATTGACCTCTCTTCTGCAGCAGCTTCCTGTTGACGGGAAGTCTCGACGAGTCGATTACCGAGTGCAGTAGTGTTCCACGGCTCAAGGATGAAAATCTATGATTATGACTCCATGGAAAAGCAATCAAAGTTCATAAGTGTCTTACCTGCCAGTATATAACAGTTATTATCGAGAGCAGGGAAAAGGGACAGGGAAAAGAATGGAATTGAGCATTTCTAACCGCACTCCGTAATCGTCGCGTCAGGACTTCCCCGCCCCGGAAGCTGATGGAGGAGAGCTGAAATCTGTTTTTAGCTTCACAATAGAAATCCAGCTAAGCTAGCGGAGGTTAGATGCCCCAGACTATGTGCTGAGACCCTATTTGTACTGTTGCTGACGTTTGGTGCTGTTCTGAGCATTATTGGTGGCTTTTTGGTGGCGGTTTATAGTTGGATCCATTTATTGCAGTGTATTGTTGTCGTGCGGTTGTTTCTGAGGATGCTAAAGCTACGTGAGCTAGCGCTCTGCAAACTTTATCTCTCGAGGGGTAGTCCTACTCGGTGTCACGGTGTGTTAGAACATGGATTAAATTTACACCGGAATATCCCTTTAAGTAAATGAGTGCACCACTCTCCTGCTCAACTTTCTGCCCCTTACCAATGCAGCCAACTATTGCATCGTCATCAGAGAACTTCTGCCGGTCACAGGACTCAGACTTCGGTCCTAAGTCAAAGATGTAGAGGGTGAACAAAAAGAGTCACAGCTATGCCCATTCACCATTTAATGAAGGGAGAGGGGTTCCGTGGTGTTCTGCTTTTTTAGCTGGCGATTCAACCAATTATTGATGAGCCAGTCTGGAAAAAGTTGTGGTTCTGATATTGAGTGCAGTCTTTGCTGTGCAGGGCATTGCAGACCTTCAGAGGGGCAGGTGTTCAAAGTTAAATGTCCATGGACTTGGGGATGAAACAATGAATTGATCAAAATAAAGTCAATTCAGAACTAGATTAACAGATTTTTTGTAAGTTGTTTTTTAACCAAAAATATAGAACATTTGTTGGCTCCAGATTCATATCTTTGTATTTCTCTTTAGGAGGCATCTCTGCACTGCAGAATGAAATGTCATGTTAAATACAAGAAATTATGATAAACACAAAAACAATAAGATATACTTACAGTTACAATTACAGTTGAACCAGTGATGACACAATGATCTATCTTAAGCAGCTTTATTGTAGAATTCTAGAATTAGCTAAATCTGTTTGATAATGCATGCATGGCCAATTTTTCTCAAACATAATCCTTTCTTCTTCTTCTAAATTAAGAGGCTATCTCATAAATAACATGACCAAATATATCAAATTGTGGAGAATAAAAAAATGCAGAAAATAATTAAATATAAGACTGAGCTTTGGCTCTGCTGCCTGGTGATTTGTCTAGTCCTCACAATTTACTCTCCTACACAGTTCTGGCTATACATGTTAGTCATGTTACATGTTAGTTATACTCATATAGTCAAAAGTCAGTCTATTGCCTCTAATCTTGTAGTAATTAGTCCTGATTTGTAACTAAATGTTGAGAGATACAGATAATTGTTTTAAGATTATGAGCGCCCAAGAGTGTCATCATGTTGTCTGTTCTGTGTGGTTCAGGTGGCCGGTGGAAAATGCGACAGAAGCATGTACAAATGCAATGCGGATACTCCTCCGAGCTGCGGTTCAATAACACGCTGCCCAGTGGCATAGTAAATAACATCAGTTGTATTTCAGTATCACGTTTTTCAGGCACAAGAGTCACAGAACAGCGGTGAAGGGGCTGGTAGAAGAAACCACACAGAGATAGAGTCAATGTACCGCCCAGCTAGGTTAACAAGACAGACGAACAGACTGGAGAGAGATTGACTACAAGCACACCAAGTTAACGTTTCTGTTAGAGACCAAAGGTTTATCTGACAGATGTTCCTTTGACTCTTTATTCGTTTTTTTTTTTCTTTCCATGACCAGAAAATACAGCTAGTTCCACCTCACTGAAGTTGTTAACACAGCTGTGATACAAGGGGAGGTAGGGTAGTTTGCGAGGCCTTGTACTAGAGTTTGGTGTGTGTGTGTGTGTGTGTGTGTGTGTGTGTGCGTGGGTGTGTGTGTGTCTGTGTGTGTGTGTGCGTGTGCATGTGTGTCCGTGTTTGTGTGTGTGCGCACAAATTTGAAAAAGAGAGAGAGAGTGTGTGTACAGAATAGACTGACTGGGAGTGAAAGACGCTTTGCTGAATCAAGGACACGAAATGTTGCGGACCTTCAGTGCTATTATGAGAGGTGAAAAACACTTTGAATCAGAATGAGAGTATGACACAGCAAATTAGAATATGGCAGGCTGCCAGAGCCTCATTAACTTATGGGAAACACTGAGAACTATAACTACTACTACTACTACTACTACAGCAACAAATAAATAGAACACAATAAAATACACATTGACCAAAAGGCACTTTTGACATATGGGGCAAAGGGGAAGATGCGCAAGTACGCCTATGGACATGGACTGTTGCTGTGTAGTGTTTTAATGGTGCAGGTTGGAATTAACTCCTTTTACCTCCCCACAGATGTAGTAGCTTGCCACTAATTTACTTTGTTGCTCCTGTTGCTTTTAAAGTTAGATGCCACAGTTTGTGTCATTGCTGCTGGCTGAATAACCGTTTACTCTCAGTTAGCAGCACATACTTGGCAAACCAGGAATCTTGGGCAGGTTTTTTGCATCACTGCCATTAGCAAGGTGTTTGATGCATCTACCGTGAGCAGACTACATGGTGGACGGGGCCTCTACCCAGAGGTCTGACAGCCATCAGAGGAAAGAAAGGTAGTGGCTGGTCAACATATCCTGCCTGAGTCGTAACTGTGCAGGGCGGAGTGTCTTGCTTTTAATTTCAACATGTAACCAGGTCAGAGCATCCACACAGCACATCTGAGCAGCATAGCTCTTGAGAATATATTTGAAAATATGCCTAGCTTTATCTTTGTTGTTTCTATCAATGACAAGTTCCATGTAGACTGGTAGGGCTGGCAGTGTTAGGAGCAATGCTGGCTGTGTGGACATACATGTGCAAGCTGCAGCAGTTCAGCAACACGGCCTTATGTGGCCCAGCCATACGAGGTAAGACGTGGTTAGAGAGAGACCAGTAGGGGAGCTGAGGTTCCAGGGGATATCAGCTTGACAGAAAGGTGTTACTGTTTGGCTTTATTTTCTTTATTATCCTGGCTTTGTATCTGGACACATTGTCATGTTCACACTGTTTCTACAAATAATGAACTATTACACTCTGATACTTTTTTCTAAAACAAAATGGACCAAATACACTGTGTATAAACAGGACAAGCTTGACTTTCTTATCATGGAGCACTGAACTGAGCGGAGTAGCAATGTTTGAAAAGATGTATCCTTATTTAATAACAGATGGACTCATTTGTTGGCTGCAGTGTAGGCGAGCTGTAAGGTGATGCAGTTGTCATATGTTAAGGAGGTGGAGAGGTGACAGGGTGATGTGTCTCATCACTGCACACTGCCAACCAAATGCTCTATGCTCCCCCCCCCGTACATGTGACTCCTTAGACAGACTGAGAACCTGGTCCTGGATGTTTTCCGACCTTTTTGCCACTGTGCCGGGACAGTGTTTAGTGCTGTCCTGGACATGTCATCTGTAAGAGCGGTGTCTTCATCTATCTGTTGCTGTGTATTGCAGTAAAGTTTTTATTGACTCACATCATGTAAGGTCTGTGAATGACAGAAGTGCAATATTCCAATCTTTCTAGTACGAAAGAGAAATGCCTTTTGTCTCCTCTCCTCCAGTTGCATGCAAATGTGCATCAACTTTGCAAATGAACTGTGTATCCTCCTTGATTTAATCGAATGCTGTGTGTTTGTTTTTTGCTGGATTTCATTTTGTAAGCTGTTGGCATGTTGTTGGTCTTCTGCCCAGCACTGCCAGTGGAAGACATGTCGTGTATAAACACTATAAAGACACTGGGAGTTGAAATAGTCGAGTTTACAATGTTTTGACAGATAATCAAATTATAGTAAAATACCAGATAGCATCCTTTTATGCCAACACATACACATGCGTAAACAACTGAGTTGATTGAATGGTAGTCACTTTCAAAACGACATACATCACTGTTCCCAAAACAACAGACTGATGCAGTGTATCAGCGACAGATGTACTGGGCCTTTATCACAAAGTCGCAGTTTGGTTACGGTCTGGGTTACACTAATGACTTACTTCTTATATTAGTGAATTCAATACGGACGTTATGTATGTAACTGCAGTTACGTCATGTACGTGAGGTTACTTACCTAAGTAAGTGTTTTAAAATGACTCACACTTGATTTTTGTTTTCACACTGGACATGAACAGCTGTATTATGCATCAGTGCTCATTACTCAAATGGGTGTGAAGCACTCCGGGGGGGAGGTCGAGTGTGATGATAATTTTTTTGACAACTTGAAGACTCAAACCTTCAAATTACACATTACCATTTACATGTTATTAAGGATCTTACGCTAGTCCTTGTTTGTTATTTTGTTTTTGTTTGTTTGCAGTCTCAGATCCCACCTGACACAAATGTATTATCTGTAATCTTTAATACAGCGTTGTCCATCAGTCTCGTATCTAAAGGTCTATCTAAACACGACCGACACATATCGCTTTCAATTGGCAGATGGTGCCCTGCTGTTAATGCGCTTTGGGGCTTTTTTGAATGAGTTTGCTTTTCTATGTGAAGAGTGGTTATGGAGTAAATAGTTGTTTATTCAATGTCATGGAGTAGATTCAGCTGTTGACATGAATTAGTGAGTAAATATGAATCCCTCTGTGCACTCTAAAAGCTCTTCTACTGATTAGTGAGTGAGTAGGAAGAGATATAGAAGAGAGGAGGCCTTGGGGTGGAGAGACAGCGATTTGTTTATCAAACACTTTCCTCCCTCAAATCTGATTAACTCAATGTCACATTGAAGACTTGGACCTCTCTAGTGTGTGTGTGCGTGTGCATGTGTGTGTGTGTGTGTGGGAGGGGCAGGGGTGTCTGAGTGCGTGTGGTCGTGGGCATATTGAGTGTTTTCCACATGCAAGGATTTTTGCTACTGATTATGTATTTGATCACTGTAAAGACATTACTTGCTGGTCTTTGAAACTGTCCCGTTTACCTCAAACCAGCCACATCCTGTTGTTTTTTTTGTTATTTTCCATTGTGTGTTTTCTGTTTGTTTGTCTCGAGATCATTACATTAATACTTCCGCCATAATGGTGCTTCACCCTGCTTTAACAAAGTTTTCGTAGAGGACACAGTCTTCTGCTTCTATGTATTCAACCTTGACATAAAGTGCTCTCAAACTCAAACATTATAGAAATTCATGAAAAAATGAAATATTCATACACATTCATTGTGATGTTATAATAAGGAAACTGGACACAGAACACTTCTGTGTGCGGGAATATTTCTTTTCTTTTCAGAACATGTTCTTCCTTCTCCTTCTTTCCTTCTCTTTTAAAAGTTCACATTTCCTCATCCTCCATCCTTTTTTCTGATTTTAATGTGTATATGACTGCTAAACCTGACACAGAATTGTGTCAGTCGAATAGGATTTAGCTGTTCAGTTTTGAGATTCGACTGTTTGTTTCTTTTGTTTTCATATAGACAATAAAAGCCTGCATGAGCCTGTAAGAAACTTTTCTTCATGATTTGTGACATGAAAATATCACATTTCCACACCGTCAGAGAAAGAAAAAAATTGTGTCCTACACATTGTTCAGGCTGGGGGTATACAAAGAAATTAAAAATAGAGGAAATGTCATGTGTTCAACAGAAACTTTGCACAAAAATCAATAATCAGATAACCAGCGGCTATATCTTTTCCCAACAAATATGTCCTATTAGATTTACTATAGGAACCTTACTCACACACACCGCAAAACACATCTGTAAACCAGAAACAGATCCCCGCTATTAGAGTTAATGTAGTGAGTTAGTGATCATCCTCCAGAAACATATTGCGATATGCTTTTAAGATATTTAAACTGGTAAAAACGACTGGATTGGTCATTATCTATAGGGAAGAGAGCGTGAAGGTAGAATAATGCAGAGTTACAAGGATAATTGCAAAAGAAATCATGTCTTTTGATTAACCCAACAGTAAATCATGTTAATCACAGTCTAATTTCCAAATCTCCTGAACTGAATAACATGCCTAAAATGTATAATCATGTAAATGTAATTCCTGATTATGCTATGAACTGCAAACAAAGACACACCTACTACTTACCACAGTAGTGATGCGCAGCTGACACTCAGTGCTGAATCCATATAAACCACATATAACAATCTGTGGATAAGGCGGTCAAGTTTATAAAAATAAACATTGTGATTTAAACTGATTGGTTGCAGGTGGGTTATGTAATATTTCCTTATATAAACAATTACATAAGTATGTCTCCCGATGTTGTGCACATTTATGCATAAGGCATGTCAGCTTCTGCAGAGGCACTGGATCTGTCTAGATCTAATGTCAATTAATGTCGCCCGCTGAACCAAAGCAAACTGCGCCTGAGGTTGTTCTATTCCAGCACACCATACAGTGTCTCTCCTGCCGAGGATCAGTCTCAGAGGAGGGCAGTAACACAGTCTGAAGAGTGCCTCTGTAAAAGTCTGTTCGTTCCTTTCATAGCAATTTGGAATATGATTTACATGAGATGTCGTGGTATCAGTGCAAGAAAATATTCATTTGCAGTCATTCAAAGCACACAGAAGAACACACAGGAAGGTGGTAAATGCAATTTTTGGGTTGATGTTTGCATCGAGGCCTGTTCAGCTACCCTTTGCTAGCTTATACATTTCCTTTTCTCTCCCTAGTTTCAGAAGCGTAGGAGGGAATGACACAACTTGGCAGCAGACCAGTGCCATTCAACTGCTAGACCAATCAACAAGTTGGTAGGTTACACTCAGACCCTCTCACTGTCTCTCCTTCTGTGTCATTTATGTTTTTAACTGGATAACTGCTGAGCATTGTCTGTCTGCCTCCTCAATATATTTAACTGTCTATCGTGTTCACTTTTGTCAAAAATGTTCTTTCTGCCGCTCTCTAAATCTCCACTTAAACAGTGGGAAGATTAGCTGCAATTTTCCTTGATTAGGCTATTCTTCTCGCAGTCAGAGGGAAAGAAAGAAAAAAATTGATCTGCAATTGGAACACGTGCAGGAAACAAGTGATTGCGATCAATGAAAAACAAGCAAGGGAAAAAAAGAAAATAAATGAACAAGCAAAGGAATGAATTGCCAATTTCTGTTCTTGTCAAGTGTTTTTGGAAAGCAGCTCTTCAGGAAAAGCTGTTTCCTGTCAAGGACTCTGACAGCAGTGTGTGTGCGTGTGTGTGTGTATGTGTAAATGTTTATGTGTGTGTGTGTGTGTGTGTGTGTGTTTGTGCGTGTGTGTGCGTGTGTGTGTCGGGAGGTGATTGCTCAGCATTCAGCAGGGCCTGATTATCAAACCTTTCTTTTTTTGCCACAACGCTAAATGTGGGATTAAATCAGTGCCTTTAATGATTTTTGACCATGTATATTATGTGTTATTGTGTAAGTTGAATATGGAATATGGAAAAGCTGCCTCCTCTTCATTGAAACCACTCTATGCTTTATAACACTATAACTTGTGATCCCTATAGCACCCACATTCGTATCCTCTATCAGAAGGTAGACTGGCCATCTTTGGCTGTGAGACGGGACCGATATTGTATTATGTAATCACATAATCATGATACTGATAGTATGGGTTGCTGCTCCACATTCATTCATCAGAACTCATGTTCTCAAATCTTGTTTTATTTGATTGTAAATGCTTTCAACTACTGTAATTGTATCTGTGTATTACTCCTGTATTTATTTATATAATAATCTACCTCATACCTCATTGTTTGTATTTTTCCAATCTATGTCTACACCAATAACCTATTTATTCTATATTACAATTTTAAGGTATGGTTCATTGCTGGTCTGTTATTTAACTGTTTTCTTCTACATCTTGACACCATTGTAAATGAGGATACATCCTCAATGGTTTTCAAGGTAAAATAAATACAATTGAAAGTACCAAGGTCAGTATGGTTGCAGGTGTAGCCTGGAACAGGCTCCTCCTGCTACAAGATTTTGGCAGTACTGAGAATGGAATATAAGATAGACATGGGCATCAGTCACTAAAGGCCCCCACACACCGCCCAGAAGTCCAACTGCCTTCTCCGACCACTCTCCGACCACTCTGTTGCCTCTCGTCTGACTGTTTGTCAGAAAAGTTGCATTGGACGCACCGCTTCGACGTGCTGCCAGCTCCACAGTAGCGTGCACGTTCTGTTCTTGCGCAAGATGCAATAAGCGGGCGGCTCTAGTGTTAAAGACGCTGGACTAGAGGTTTATGCACGCAACTGTCTTTACTTTCATTCAAAACAAAACTTAATTATTTCAGACAAAAATAGCTGCATACTAAACATGCAGCGAGGCATTACCAAACAAACACAGATTAATTCTGTCTAAACGGACATAATAACAGCTCGTCTCATGCCAGTACTCCAAATCATGAAAACAAGAAATGACGGAACGGGGTGCGAAGAAAACCAATGCGCAAACAGTATTCCGCCCCTCCGACACATTGCGTTGATACATGTGGGGGGATGTGTGTTGGGTGGGAGGGGGGGATTCGCTAGCACACCGCCAATTACAGTATCCAATGGCTCAGACGGCCAACAGCCAATCTCCTCAGACTTCGCATGTTGAATCGGATCAGACAACTTCCAAGCGGCTCCGAAAGCTTCCAACGCAGCTGAACACACAGAAAAGATTTCTTCCCGACCTCGTCCGAGTCTCTCCAAACACTTAAGACGTCCAACGGTTGGGCCGGTGTGTTCCTGCCTTAAAAGTAAAAATGATAAGCTGTATGAATTCTCAATTGATATATGGGACATTTTGGACTTGTGTCACTAGCTAGGGGTTTCACAGGTTAAATTGCAATTGCTTACTCGTAGCCTGCAGCTGCACTTATACACACTTATCCTAATGACTGACCGATATGAACTTAACTCTGACAGCATCAGAGATGTTGCCTCGATTTGAAAACACCGGGACAGATTTGAGAAACAAAATTTCGTAACAAACTGAAACTGGCAATATGTTGGTTGCTTAATATATAAAAAGGACCTTTTGACATTAGGGAACAATCCATTTTAGACAACACTATACCACAGTATAACTAAGGGGAGGGGAGCAGAGACTGAACAGTCTGACTTCAGCTGTAACACTGACAATTGTAGGCAGTTTGGGGTGATCAGACTGACGTTTATTCTTACTCTATACTTCCATCCACATAAAAAAAAAAAAAAATCGCAAGAATGTAGGAAATTAAGTTTTGTACCTTATCGGTAGGGTTAAGGTAAGGGTGTAAAGAGAGTACAATTTTGTATGTTAACATTCACTCTGAAAATGTGATAATATTCACAGGCAATATAAAGTAAGGCAATATTGCATAATAGGTACTTGTCAACACTTTATTTAGCTGTGTCCTCATGAACAACAAAGGCTGCAGAGTGAAGTGAATTTGAAGGAGTGTCTATGAAATGAAAGAACACTTGTAAGGAAACAGCTTTTATGAGACATTTATTCCTACTAGAAACAAATAATGTTACTGTAACATTGTTCAGTACTGTGAAACACTAACCACCATTATTGTTTTGGAATAGTGATGTTATCGTTGCTTTTAGGCTGTTGTACATCCTTGTCAACATTAACTTGACTTTCAATTCATGTATGTAAACTTGACTTATTGGGGAAGTTGGGAGTAAAATAAAGTGAATGGTTTAGACAAGTCATAACAGTTCTTCACAGTAGTCTTAATAACTGTGTATAAGTTAAAACATTTAGTAAACATTTTATTGAGCTTATGACAAGGGTAAAAGTCTCTCAACCAATAATCAGTTTACGTCTAATCTTGGACATGTATTTGTCATTGCATGGTACACGTCTATGGCTTGGCTCGGTTCCAGCGTCATGACTAATTTTCTATACCTATCACATGTGTTACAATGGCACTTGCCAATTATAGTCTTACTGACTGAATTAGATTGGAGTTGGCACGGCCTGATATTCACATCCTCCAGGCTCCAAATGACTTGAGTCTCTAGCGGATGAATGGATAAGGGTCACTTTCTATTCTGGCCTCTCACCATTTCAGACAATAATAACAGAAATGTCATTTTATGCAGTCTTGACTCACTGGCTGTTCTTGTGAGCTCATTAAACAAAGCCAAATCAAACAAGCTCCAAACTGGCTGCCTGCTATAACCAAAGCAAGGATGTATACATTTAATCTAGCTCCCTTTATTTATTTTTTTAATCTGTCATTTCAGCCTAAGCTGTCATTTGAATTTGCCGCATCTCTCTTTTATTGCACATTTGCCCTCATGAGGGGCCCAGTGACTGTGTCACTGTGTACACCATGTTGCTTATGATAAAATATTGGGGTATTTTTTCAGAACGCATACAAAAGTACATATTGTGAAACTTCTGCATTCTTTTACTCCAGTAAACTCCATTTGCTCTCCTGCCATTTCTTGCATGATGAAATCATGCATTTGTCTGTCCATATGACTTGAACTTTGAACGGGATATCTCAAGAATGTCTTTTCAATGACTCAAGGTGAACTGATTAGATTTTGGTGGGAATGGTTAAAGTGAAACTCCCGCAAAAAAAAGCATCCAAGGCTTTATTTGTGATTGAATATGAGTCAAACCTTTGTGTAAAAGCATAATTAAGATGAAAGAGGCACTTTTAAGATTTACCGTAGTTTCGTTTTCGGGCAAGCTAATTTTCAATGGGGTGCTACAGGCACTTTTACGATAGCATCAAAATCGCCATTATTAAAAGACTAAGAAGGCTCGACACAATATGAACAGCGACCTAACAGTAAGGCTTGATGAACGGTCCACCATTACTCTCCTGCCTGTTAGGTCGCACTCGGGGATCGACACTTTTTGTCTGCCATGAGACACCGGAGATGCTACGGCTAACATGAGTTGTCGAAAAACCTTCTTTTTAGTAAACTCTGTGTACACAAACAATGTTCTCAATGCTCGTGTTCATGTGTAGAGACTCTGGTGATACCATGAGCAAATTTTCATGTTGTGTCGTGCCTTCTTAGTGTTAATACATAGCGATTTTTATGCTATCATAAAAGTGCCCGTAGCACGCCATTGAAAATTAGCTTGCACGAAAACGAAACTATGGTAAATCTTAAAAGTGCCTCTTTCATCGTAATTATGCTTTTACACAAAGGTTTGACTCATATTCAATCACAATAAAGCTTTTTGGCGACAGTTTCACTTTAAGTTCTCTGTGACCATATGGCGTCCCATTCTTGTAAACTTGTCAGCTATGACTCAGGGACAAAACAAGAAACATGAGCTCAGCAGCTGCCGACAACACCCCCACCACCTCAAAATAAAAATGATAACCGGTTTTGCCAGTACTCACTTTATTGGAAGTACATTTTTAACAGTGAAGCCAAGCATGGCATTGATAGTAGTAGGGATCTTGTTTATTATGGCAGCAAACGAGGGCGAGTCAACTGTGTCTAAGTGCAGTATTTCCTCTACAACATACTGCCTGACCAACTTCTTCAACTCTCCCCCACTTACTTGTTTTGCCCTGAAGTCCAGGTTTTGTTGTTTGGCTGGTTGAGGAGCACCTGCAGAATTTGAGGTTGTGGCTTTGCTCGCAGTTCTCTGCTTAACACGACCCGATGGGACTTGCTCTGTAAACTTAACTGTGCTGCGACTCCAAATGTTTCTTCAAATTTGACGTGTTTTTGAAGCTTGATAGTACTTTGTCACCAGCACAGAGTGTACAACTAAGATTAATATTCTCATCTTTAGCTGACACGAAAAAATGTCTTTAACCTAAACTGATTTTCTTTTAAAAAGTTCAAAAGTGAAACAACAAACATTTACAGTAAGTATGCAGCTCCCTGTGTCTAAATCTACAGAAACTACTTTCACTGAATGCATTCAAAGTGATTCTAAATGATTTGAAGAAAGGACATAGGGCTGTAGATATGTTTGTATGTTGATGACTTGTCCTCATGACCTGTTATTATCTGTCTCACTGTAATTGTTTTGTTTGTTTTATGTCATGTAACTTAGCTGCTGCCTATCTTGGCTAGGACTCTCTTGAAAAACACATTTTATAATAATTGTTATAAATATTTTTTTTTTTATCTCAATGAATCTTCTTTTCTGGCTAGATAAAGGTAACATATTGGCCAATAAAGGTGGCCAACCAATAAATCGGCCGGGCTCTAATTAAATAAGACTGGCATTCCTAATGCCATGGGGGAGACTGTGGCTCAGGAGGTAGAGCTGTCGTCCACTAATCAAAAGGTTGGTGATTCGATCCCCAGCCTCTGCAGTCTCCATGTCAAAATGTCCTTGGGGAAGACACTGAACCCCATACTGCTCCCAATTGCTGCTGCATTGGTGTATGAACAGTTGATGAGCAGTAGGGGCTTTGCATGGTAGCCTCTGCAACCAGTGTATGATCGTGTATGTGAATGGGGGAATGCTGACTTGTGTTGTAAAGTGCTTTGAGCAGTTGATTTCTCTCTTTTACCAAACTAAGAAAAGCTTAATTGCCTTGTAAACAAAATATAAAATGTACCCAACCAGTCTTGGTATGTCTTTCCTCAGTCTGTCAAAATCTGCCCAAATTCACAGAGAAAGATGTGAAAATGCACTGCTGATGTCGGACTCTCTCTCTCTTTCTCCTCTGCCGCTTCATGTCTGTCCTGTCCCTGCCTGTCATGTATTCTTATCCCTGGTTCAGAGTCCTAGTGAGAGCGGCTATGTGTCTGCACAGTCACGTACACATTTTACTATGGCTTTCAATAGATACCATGTGGGTATAGTATGTTGTTTTTAAAGGGTCTATTACCCAGTTGTGTACTGCAGAGACAATATGTAGTGGGTAACGTGTATCTCCGACCTTTAACTGGCATAACTGCCTAAAAAACAAAACAATAAGGGCCGTTTCTACAATTCAGTGCCAGTTAAGTTGGCCTAGAAGCCTCAACATCATCATGTTATACTTTGAAAGTGTTCTCTTTTGTGTTTAGTCCCCTTTAGGTAGAAACTGGACAGTACTCAGCAAGAATCACAGCAATGGCAAGAAATTAAATAAGACATGTGAAGCCATGTCTTTTCTCGATTGTTTTAGTTGATATTTTCCCCCATTTTACTTTCGACCTGAGAGAGTGCTGGCTGTAGCACTGAATGGTTAGGCTGGATAGGACTGTTATTTGCTGGAATCTAAGTCGGCTTCACATGATTGAATAGTCAAGTCATAAACAGACCAGTTATATCCCTAACGCTACAAATCAATGGTCTCCTTTCTTGTATTGTTCAACTAGAGGACAAAATCTTAAAGTTGGGAGTTCTCTATTTAGTTTACTATGTGCCTAGCTACTACCTCCAGTGTGAAACTACTGTCAGAATCAGCACATCATCATAGCTCAATTACTGAATAGTTTGATTCACATGTTACACCTTTCCATGGACCAGGGGACAGGTGTACCAGACCTTGGTCGTTTGGTTTAGGCAAGAAAACTACTTGGTTAGGTTAAGGAAGGCATCATGGTTTAGCTTAAAACAACTTCATTACTTATGTTACATACTGGACTGGATGTCGGCATAGGCAATCTAGGCACATGGCTAGGCCTCTCACTGGGGTGCCGAGACAGAGGGAAAAGAACATCAACTGCCTATGTTGTAGACTGCAACATATATTTTAATATGTTCTCAAAGAAAAAAATTAAAGATATCTCTGATCTTAAATCATATTTAAATGTTCCAGCATTATTAATATTTTTTTTATTCACAACATTGACTTCATTCATTCAGTCATTGTCCATTATACACTTATCCTTTGCAGGGTCGTGGGGGGGCTGCAACCAATTCCAGCTGACAATGGGCGAACAACGTGGTACACCCTAAACAAGTTGCCAGTTCATCACAGGGCTGACATAGAGACAACCACCCATTCACACTCATAATCACAGCAATGTGAAAGGAGGAAGACACATTACCAGGAGAGAACCCAAGCAGACACAGGGAGAACATGCAAACTCTACACAGAAGGGCCCTGCCCCAGCTGGGTATCAAACCCAGGACCTTCTTGGTTTTCAGTGTCTGAAAAAGTATTTTATTGGTTTCACCTTATGGAAAGTATCTGGTATGAAAATGCATCTGTAAATAAAACTTTTTCAATTTAAATGGGAATAAGCAAAGATGGCTTCAAATGAAATGTAATACAGGAACATGTATGCTCTGCCTCTTTTATGCATTCTGTTAACTGATTTTCAGTCTCCTCTTCTCAATGATGACCCTCTCATTGTGTTCTACAGTAATTCTGGTCCATTTTGTTTATTTTGTGTGCTGAACTCCAATTACTGTCACCGGATGATGGTGATACTGTGTAGCATCTGTCTCTCCTTCTAACACGACTGTGTAATCTTCTCACAAGTATCCCATTTATTTATGGTGTTTATTTCAGCTATATTGAGGGAAGCTGCAAGAATCAGATGTTTTGGGTAAAATCTGATAGTCGACCATAAACAGATTTTTGCTGAGTTATAGCACTGAGCCATGAGTCCTTTCCAACAGGTGTTTTTTCAGGGGTTTAGGAATTAGGGTCACATAAATGCCATTACTGTGACATTTAATGCCTTCATTTCCAGCTCTGTAGACCACTTAAATGGTCTTCCTAAAAAGACTGGAAGACAACCTCGGCACATTCAGAACACTTCTGCAAGACTTCTAATTGTGTGTGTGTATGTGTGTGTGAGTGTCTGTGTGGGGGGGCATATTTATTTATAAAAGTCGGCGGAAGGGAGGTAAATTGTTTTAAATTGATTTAACTGCCCACGGACCACGGATGGAAAATAACAATTTTCTAAAACCTGTTGCAATGCATCTCTCCTTTTTGTATACAGGGTTCATGTTTATTGTGCATAATCCTTGTTCAAATACAAAGGTAAAATATATAAAATATATATAGAAATAAATAAAAAAAAAACAGAAAAAAAGCACCTACCACATTACTTCTGTTTGTAATGGCTACATTTTCATCCTAATATGAAAACTCAGTCATTATCTCCTCCCACCATGCTAATGGGAAGTCAGGTGAAGCTCGTAGTTCACAAAACATTTCTGGAGCTTCACAGCAAAACAGGGTCGCAGCATTCTTCTAAACAAGTGAAGTAGTTGGGGACTTTAAAATTTAAAATAAGAAATTTAAAAAGATACAGGAAAGACATTTAATCCTCAATGTGCGGTCGAGCTCATGTACCCAATTCAGACGGGTTGCAGCTTTTTAGCTTAGCAGCTACAGTAAAGAGTTCAGCTTGTAAAGGGTAGTAAGTAATGTCTTTTCAAATCAATGTGTGATCTCAGAGCTTCTGGAGATTCAGATTACACTGAATGAGCTTTGAGGAGCCATGTTATGTTTCTTTCTTTAAATTCATGCTGTTTACGTTTTAAAACAAGTCCCCCACTACTTCAGTTGTTTAGGAGAATGTTACAACCCTGTTTTGCTATGAAACTTGAGGAATGTTTTGTGGACTACAAACTTCACCCAACCTGCCATTTGCACGGGGGTGAAAATATAATGACTGTACTAAATAAATCTTTGCATTTGCTTCCAGTTATGTACACATATGATTTTGCATTCACTACTATAGTAAATAAGTAGTAGTCTTGGACCATGTAAATTCAGATCTTTTTGTTTTCTCTTTTGCACTTTTAATTTCCTTGTTGCATTTGGGGTAACTTTTTCAGTTTTTGTTGGGTTGTTTTGTTTTTTCATGTCATTTTACACATTTCAAATAAAAAAAAAGTTATATCTTAATTGATGTTCGTCTGCTTTTACTGCATATTATTTTTTAAATGTCATTTTAATTATTTTCTTGTCCCATGTGAAGTTTTCTATAATAATAAAGCTACCTGGCTTCCATACATGTACAGTAATACTGATGTGCACATGTATGAAAGAGGTTATGTTTTTTTTTTTTTTACAGTGGGATTAAGTGTTATTCTTTTATATTTGATTTGAATTGATAGGGGTGCGGCCTAAACCTGTTCCTCATCTTCCATTTCACTCCTCTGTTCACTCCCTCCTGTGCTGATAATTGTATTCCTATTTTTTTTTTCTTGGTTGCAATCTGACCATGTTCATGACAGCTGCCCCTCCTTTCCACACCATTATAGATGTTCATACATAAAAGCTGTGTTAGCAGGATATAGACAGACATGCATGCCACTAAATTATCTCTGGACGCATTGAGACACACTGACACAGAAAGGCAGACGTGCACACAATGAACAATTGTTCCTTTGTGTCGGGGTTAGTTGAAAGCTGTTACCTGAACAGGAAAGGTGAGGTGGTTTGATAACAGGCAAAAACAAGGGAACAAAAAGGTAAGGTGAGTGAAAGAGTGAAATTGATGAAGAAATTTCCCCCTAAAAGAAATATATATACAACAAGAACATCTCTTTCATATCATCAGAAGTATCTGGGCCTAAAGCATTCAAGACATTAAAAGGAGAGGGGCAGAACGAGGTGGAGGAAAAGGGGAGAATGTTGAGATGAGTGGATAGAGGAGAATGGAAGACGGGACTGCAAAGGGAGTGAAGGATTTAGTAGAGGCTGGGAACTTGGAATCAATGGACTCATTGTTAACTAGAGTTGACCTTCCCCCCTTCCCGCCTACATCAGACCTTTACCCCTCCCTTAGTTCCTCACTCCAAGTGCTTAGGGTATCTGTTCATGTGCTAGGTACTTTATCCAACAGCCATCATGGGTTTCAGCAATTAGCACTAAACAGATGCCTGGGGAAGTACTGCCCTTGGACTACTGAGTTACTTTTAAAGCTTTTTATGAAAAACTATCTGAATAACTGAAGTACAGTTGGACCAGAATGGTTGTCTTCATTCTGCCATTGTTATTGTATTGTCCTGAGGGTTATTTGTATTTTGTACAGACAATCAAATAAACCAAAATCTGCAGATTTTCTGCTTATAGAATTGAACCATCTTAAAAAAATCAGTGGTAAATTCAAATTAAGGTACAGTATTCATTATGAGATAGAAGCTGGTGATGCTATTTTGATTTGCAGAATAGGAGGGCACATTATGTGATGTCATGAAAAGAGCCATTCAAAACTCAAATGTTGTAAAACCATGTGGAAGGAATAATGAAGATATGGCTTTTGATGGTTACATATATCAATCAGGTTACAATCTCGTCTCTCCACACTGATCTGATGTTTTCATCTGTTTCCATGTTTCATCTCTTCCATGGGACAGAAGCTTCAGTGGAGCTCAGAGTATTGGAAACGTACATGACAACAGGTGGATGGAAATGCAATTTGTGTTTACACATTATGCATAAATAGTCCAGCATAGCCCAGTAACTGCTTTGACATGGTTTGCAATACCAGTTGAAACAATAGACATCTCTGTATTGGCTTTCTAATTTCTGCTTTCCACAAAAGACACTTAATCAAAAAATATGTTTGAAATAACAAGGTTCAGATGTAGCAAACACAGCGTTAGCAACATGACTACTGCTAGCCAATCCCAATTTGACCTAGAAACCCTGATATCAGTGCTGCCCAGTTGTATTAATGAGTCTGCGGATTTTGTTGTCATTCACTGATCTAGTTGAAAGAAGACATTTGAACCTTCTCAAGTCGTTGTGGTAAAAGGAAACACATACAGCAGGGGGGTAGACTTTAAACACCAGAGTGCTTTCCATCAAGTGCATGCCTTTCTTTCCCTCTTCGCCAACTTTGCCACCTCCATCAGTGGGGTTGTTTTTTAATAGTTATTTGTTCCACTGTTACCTGTGGATGAGATCAGGCGACAATGCCACTGTCTGCTTTGTTTGCACTTTGGTATACATATACGTGTGTGTGTGTGTGTGTGTGTATATATATATATATATATATATATATACATATATATATATATATATATATATATATATATATATACACACACGCACGATAATTCAATTACATTTCATTACAGTAGTTCAGTACAGTACAGCAGCACAAAAAGTCTTATATGTGAACTTTAAAAACCTGCAGATAACCTATAATTGACCTGGACACACTGGCCAACAGTGATCAATATGTGGAAAAGCCTGCATATGTCCAGCTGTGTTAGTTTGTCCTTGAACTGGACACTGAACCACCAACTTCTTCCAGTGGCGTTGCTTCTGGCTGGCCCTGTTTTCACCCTTACCCCCCTACATGGATTAGTGTTGCTTCTGTAGCAAAGAATAGAAGTCACTTTTCACACCTCTCTTGCAGTTGAGACTTTTAAACACTTTATCTTTACATTTGTAGTTTTCTCACTACTATATTCCGTTACCCCGGTCTTCTGTGCTTGCTTGTTCATCTATGACTTATTTCTCTGGCCATTTATTCCCATTAATCTCAGTGTGTGCATGTGTCTGTGAGTTATCTCACAGACAACTCTGCAACTGTCTTTCTTTTTCTCATCCCCCTCTCTTTTTTAATCTGAGAGTCGGGAGAGAGATTAGGTGGGAGAAAGAAGGGAAAGGTAGAAAATGGAGAGAGAGAGAGAGAGAGAGAGAGAGAGGGAGGGATTATCGCTGCAGATTTGCACTTGTGAACTCAGGTCAGATAAAGCTGGACCGAAAGATAGAGGTAAATGAAAAGACAGATAGGAGTCAGAGAGCTACATGGTCAGGAAGGAGTGACAGAAAGAATGAGCGAGAGGAATTTGACAAACAGTAGAGTAAGAGAAGGAAAAAGTGAGGATGACATTGAGGAGAAGGGGCAAGGAATTGATGGATGATAGAAAAATAAGAAAAAGGAATGGGTAGATTATTTCAGATAAGCACTTCAATTTGACATGATTTTTCCAATGATACAAGAAGAGCTGGGACAGATGAACAGAAAATCTCAGGTAGGCTACAGTCTGTAAGCTAATACAGTATGCAAGTTTTTATTTTAGTACCCATCTCCATCCAGTATTCAAAGATCATAGCTTTTGTAACATAATAATGTAACATAATGTTTGATTGCAATATGCACAAGCTGGTTTGTATTTGACTTTCTTTAATGCTGTGCTCTGTTCATGTGGTGTGCGAGAGGGTCATCATATTTCTGCATCAATCCTCTCAAAGTGGGTCGACTTTTATACGACTTATACTACTCACAACTACTACTGTTTCAGCCACAGTACTCAGACTGGGCAGCCAGTCTTGATCAGAAAAACAACCGTATAGACTGACAGTGCAAGCAACTTATTATGACCTGTAATCATGTTTCTTGCTCAGCGGTTTTAAACCAAACCACAATATTTTTCTAAACCTAACCAAGTGTTTTCCTTGCCCAAACCCAACCAAATTGCGAATGTATGATGAAGGTCTGGTTCACCTGTCCTTGGTTAGCTGCAACAGCCATCATGTTTTGGGAGTGGCTGAGAATCAATCTACTCTCTGTAGCCATTTGCTGTGGGTAAAAGGATGTTTTAAATGTGGACAAGGTTTTAGAGGGACTAGTTACACCAACCCACCCATGAAAGGCCATGTGTTGAGCAAATGGGGTACGTTGAGCTTTTGATATGAAAACAAAATCACCAGAATTATGTGTATTAATGTTGGGAAAGTATGTCTCTACAAAATCGTAGATAAGTTAAAAACATGCTTGTCTTTAGGTTGCAACCTTACATGTTTTTGGGTTAAAAATGTTATCTTGTCACAATGGTGTGCTTACACTCTGTTTAGGCACTAACACTTGGTTAGGGTTTGGAAAATATCATGTTTTGGCTTTAAATACAATGTTTGATCGCAACACACACAGCTGAAAATCGTCCTGAGGGTCTCCACCTCCTGATATGAAGCCCAGGTTATAAACATGTAATGTGAAAATATATACATAGCCTATGACACATAAAGAGGTGAATATATGTGTGGTTTGCAGAAACATTGACCGTGACCATTTAATCATAAGCGGGTGGGAATGGTGTAACAAATGGGTTCATAACTGCTGCCTTTGTAACCAAGCCATTCACCTATCTTTTCTTTGGTAGACTCGAGAGTATTGGCTCTTCTATAAAAGAACAGCACAGCCTTAAATGACATTTACCAGCTGTTGCAGTCAAAAGAGGTGTTTCATTAACTTGATAAAACATCAGGAGGAGATGGCGGTGACACACAGTATTCTAATACAATAACTGTTATGTGAGAATAGAACAGCACCTTGTTCCACTGATGTCAGTTGCATCAACACAACAGTTTGTGCTTATGTTGTGTTATAAATTGGAATGAGTATCACCAGTTTGACAGATTACTTGATAGGTTTGTGTGTATCTGTGTGTGCAAGAGTTTGCATACGTCTGTGTGCGTGTGTGTGTGTGTGTGTGTGTGAGAAAGAGAGAGAGCGAGAGAGAGAACTGTGTGATGTGATGGTGTATATTGTTTGTCGATGTGCTGGATAAGCCAATGTCTGCAGCAAGAGACCAGAATGTGTATGTGTGTGGGAGGGAAAGACAACTTAAAGTGTATGTGAGTAACTACCCAACCCCCATCCCACAGTTACAGTGTAATTCAGTGGAAAACACTGAATATGAACAGGCAAACTCCACTATCCTCTTTTCCCAACTATCATGTCACTTGACATATGATATTTTTGTATAAAAAAGTCAAAGTCAACACAATAAAATTATTGGTCAATATTGACCCGTATCAGATACGTCTTTTTAAGCACACAAAGTGATTGTACATAAGCTACATGACATGTGGGTTTTCTACACAGAAGTTATTGGAAACAAACATTGTGATTGGTTCTATACCTGGAGTTCACTTCAATCTGTATGCACAAAATGAAATTACATTTTTGGATCTTTTTATGGCCTTTTGGTCCTACTGTAGAGTTAGCAATGGAGTGAGGGAGAGAAAATAAAAAGCTTTTGGAGATGGTGTGTATCACACTATAACCGATTAATTTTTACATACATGAATCTGACCAGTAAATTGTACCTGGACTCTACCCTGACAATGTTTACTCTTTTATATTCTAGTCAGTTATGGCTCCATATTTATCTTTGTGTAAAGATTTTTTTTTTTTTTTTTTTAATTGTTGAAATTAAGAGACAGACAAGGTGACATGAGGGACAAATATATCACACGTGGACTACAATTACAGACAGTGGACATAAAGTACAGATAACAGCAGTAAACAACGTAAAGTCATAATGCTATGTATATAGGTAGTATAGGTGTATGTGTGTGCGTGTGTGCGTGCGTGCGTGGGTGCGTGCATGTGGATGAGAGGAAGATAGTATGGTATTACATACACATAATATGGCATAGATAGATGACACAATGAAAATGAATAAGTACAAAAATAAAATGTTTAAGCATGAAAAGAGAAGGAAGAAAAAAAGAGAAAAAATAGATTGTTTAAAGATATAGATAGTTTGTGTGAAGATTTTTATTGATGTTCCACATTTTTCTTTTAAAGCTTTTGAGTCAATTTTCTTATTGAATTTGGAAGTGAATTTGAGACCAATTTCACATATTGAGACTTGTGTCAGGCTAGCATAAAACATGAAACCAAACACACAAATGATTGTATGGTAGTGGTAAGACACTATATAAAATCATGAAGGCATGCTGGCTCAGGGATGGAAATGTCTGTTAGACATTATGCTTCTGAAATTTAGTATTGGCCTTGGTAAAAATGAAAGTCCTTATTGTAAAAATAACATAGTGGAGATTTAATGCACAGGAGTGTTGTATATTGATACTAGGGCTACACAGTTAATTGAAATATTATCAATATTGCCAAATGGCACAACACATCCTCATCCTCATAGTGTTTGAATCAGTCAAATTATAAGCAACATATATCATCATTCCCAAAACAATGTAACTGTTGTCGCATACCTGTGACAGGTGTACCATACCTTTGTTGTACAGTCACAGTTTGTTTGGCTCAAAATCACTATACTGCTTCTGTTACTCTCATTACAAATGTACCCACATTACATAAGTCACTTCTGTTGCCTTAAATACATGACCTTACTTCACTATGAACTCGGCATGGACTTCTGGTTTCACACTGGACTCTGAATTAAAGTCCTGTGCTTATAAATTTGTAACAAAATAGCATCATAACAAATTACTGTAATACTATAGAGATGCCATGGTCTACAAAACCTGTCCAAATGTTACAATATGTCTTC
This sequence comes from Sparus aurata, assembly GCF_900880675.1. Classification (NCBI taxonomy): domain Eukaryota; kingdom Metazoa; phylum Chordata; class Actinopteri; order Spariformes; family Sparidae; genus Sparus; species Sparus aurata. The sequence goes on along the minus strand of NC_044187.1, from coordinate 36,944,407 downwards.
ATTTTGGTACAAACCCCAACAAATGTGACACAATAACAAATATATACTTTGTGTAGTGTTGTAAAAATCAGGAATCAAAGTGCAATCAGAATAGCTATCAAGATAACTGCAACACCTTATTATCCTAATCCATACAGTATAAACACAATACACAAAAAATCTCCCTAACTGTTGTTTCTTTGAAAAAATTTTGCAGGATTGTATGACTCTGTTCTATGGTATTCAGACTATGTTTTATCACTTCAAAAACATATGTAGATATTCAGATAAATAATGACAAGTAAATAATCAAAAGCAGTTAAGTTTTTAACTGACAAACAGTTAAAGGTTAATTGATGTGCTCGAATAAAGAGGAATCCTAAACTGGCTCTTTAATCCCTATTAGCTTTCCTTCATTGTTCATTGAAGCACAGTGTTTTTAATTAACAATGTCATTATTGATGAAGCACCTGATCAAGCTCTGCTAATTCATTTATTAACAAAAAACAACAGCAAACTGATGATGGCTTTGTCTCGTCTTTCTTTCCTTTCCGCCCCTGCTGCCTAGCCCCTTTTCTGTATTTCTGTTTTCCCGCTTCATGTCATCATGTTCTCTTTTTCATCTCCACCCTCATCTCCGCAGACTGAAAATATCACTCAGTTGTTTCCCTAAGTTTTATGTGTCAAATGATATTTTCTTTGATTTTTAATTAGAAAAAAAGAAATGCATTTGTCTGTCTTGCATTAAATTTGAAATGAACATACATTTCATCAATTGGAAAGGAAACCATCTTCTCACTGCTGCTCTGGTCTATGGTTTGATGTGATATTCTTGCTCTTCATCACTCTTTATTGGTCTCTCTCTGTCCTATATTTCCTTTACTGTAGCCCCTCATCATTCTTATTTCCTTTGTCTCCTCTCCATCACCCTCCATCCCCTCTCTTTTGAATCCTTACTTTTCTCATCTCTCTTTCCAATTTACCTATATATATGTTTCCACTGTTCACAAAATCCCACCATGGTCTTGTTTCATGCAGCCTTAAACAGCACTGTGCTTTTACTATTGTCTTTTGTAATTGTATCAATAGACAACTTGACAACAAATATGCAAATGTATTGGTCGACTGACAGCTAAGTTGTGGCTGTCAAGTACACATTCACTGTCAATCACATTTCTTCATCCAAGCTCTGTCAGCAAACTTTGCTGCTCAGGCTCATTGCACATATCGCCAAACAAAAACAAAAACAAAAACATAAAGCCTTTGAGAGTTGGAGTACAACATGAGGTTCCTCTCAAATTGTATTCATCTCATATCATTTTATCAGAGGGGGCAGTGTCAGCTGGTAATGTTTTTACTTAGTTTTTAGTTTTGAGTACTTTTATAGATTTTTGTCTGCTCAGTAGCGTCAAAATCACAAGATAAGTTAAATTCCAGATTTTTGAATTAGAATTTTTTTTTTATAGAACTCGATACTGATACTGCTTAAAGTTATCCATAGGGTGTGGTTGCTTAAATGACAGCAAGCCAGGAGCTGTCATAGCTGAGGCTTCACCTCAGCAATTTGCAGTCAATGATCTCGACCTCTCGGCTATGTTTGTGGGGTTGATGCCTTTCTCATGTAAATATTGACAGAAAGGAGTGGAGGGTGAAAGCTGGTCTCATGGATGAATGAGTGACCCTGTTAGTGTTAGGCCCCGTCCAGACGACAACGCCGTTTTGCAAAAACGCACATGTATTGCATCCTTTTGGCCGACCGTCCATACGGATCCTGAAAACGCAGCGCCTGAAAACGCACTTTTTTGAAAACGGGTCTCAGGGTGGAGAAATCCGAAAACGCAGCCCTCCCGTTTTCATGTGGACGGCGAATCGTGCTGTTCGTGCTGCAGAAGATATTGAGCCTTTCTTGCAACTTACATGCCTTGTAGTTGAGTGTGAGCCGTAGCAGCAGTTGGACCTCATTAGCGGTCCACACAAACGATTCTGGTTTCCTTGCACTAGCCATTTTCATCATCTTCTTGCTGTGTTCGGTTTCTCCGTCTACTGTCTGTTTTACAGCGCGCAAGCTTGATGCGCATGCTCCGTGTCTTCTTCTCCGTTTTTGGTGAATGTCAAGCGCCACCTATTGGCCTGGAATATGAACTACAGTGTTTTCGATCGTTTTCAGTCGTTTTCAGTGAAGACGTGTGGACGCAAATATTCTTAAAATGATGACGAGGAAGACGGAGAAAAAAAAGATCGTTTTCACCCGTGTGGACGGCCCCTTAATCTGCTGACAGCCGCTCAAGCTGGCAAGCTCTGGAGGAGATAGCAATGGGCAGAGCCTGGAGCTTCAGGAGGAATAAACACCCAGGGTCAAGCAGGGCACAGAGTTTGTTTTATAAACTTTTGGGATTTAAAAGTGGATTCATCTTCACTTTTGCTTCTCAACCTGTCTGCTACAGTGCCTATAAAAAGTATTCACCCCTTGGATGTGTTCCCCTTTTAGCGCCTTTATAAATAGAATCATGGTCAATATAATTTTTGACATGAATTTACAAAAAATAAACTGCAATGTCAAAGTGAAAACAGATTTCTACAAAGTAATCTCAATTAGTTAAAAATATATTATATATAACGTATAATAAATTATGCAATTTTACTCCATTCTTTGCAAAACTTCCTGGGCTCTGTCAGGTTGTCTCAGGAATGATCACCCTTTTTCTTTTATCTCTTTGACTAATCCAGAGGAAATCAAATTTGAATAGGCAAGGTTAGCGAGAAACAATATCAATAAATTGTAATCAATTTCAATTAAATGTATTCAATTTATTCAATCTCATTACTTACATAGTGACTTTACACACACAGCTACCATTGGTTCTCCACAATAAAACAAAACTCCACAAACAACGACATATGACTAAATATATTTATTTGGCTAAATAGTTCAGAATAAATAAATGAAATGGCAAATTAGACAAATGACAAAAGAAACAGGTAACAAAGATGCTGAGTTTGTAATGACTAATTTAAAGAATTTATGACTGAAATGTTGCTGATGGTGAAACTGTGGGTAGCATGAAGGCAGTTAAATATTACGATCATAATTTAATGCTAACAGAGCCCTGACCGAATTTCTCCTAAAATCAAAGTCATTAAGTCAAATTCAAAAGATACTAACTTATATACTTATATACCATAAGCATGATGAAAGAATGGTTAAGCCTACTCATTTGAAGCGTTGGTTGGAGAGTCAGCAGGCAATGGAGTTAGTCCTCCAGCGGCCTTGGCTTTCACTCAACTGCATGCTGGCAGCTTGGATCCAATACCCAGTGATTGGCACGCTTGGGTTTCTCGGGGGCTCCCTGACAAAAGCAGAGCTGGTACGACCTGGCAACAGAGTCTTTTTTTTGTTGGAAACCACTCACACGGTTCCTTAAACAGCTGATCACTGTAACGTTTTTGTTAATGCTGATGGTCTTGATGAAGATGATGGTCTTGATCCATCGCTTATGAGCGGTGGTTCGTAGGCTCTGACTGATATACTAATTTAACTTCTTCGCTAGAATAACTGAAGGATACTTCATCAGCCGATCAAGATATCCTTGGTTAACTTAAAACGAGAGAATTTCAAATTAAAGTTCACTTTCTTTAAGTCAGGTCACAATACTTTACTTCATAAAACTAATTTAAAAAGAAACTCATTCTGGAAGAAGCTTAACAAAAGTTGAAGGTGAAAAAAATAAAAGTTACAAAAATAACGCGTGAGCAACTTTACTCAAGAGTGAGGTCAACGTGAAGTATAAAAGAGCCGGTGCTTAAGGCGTAAAAATTAAGCAAGGAGCTTAAAGCTTAAAGTGAAGAGTTTCAAGAAGTATAAAAGAGTGCAAGAAGTTACAAAGAAGTTGTTGAGAAGTAGGAAAATAGCTCACTCTTTTTCGTCAACTCTGAAAGCAGTTATGACTCAAGGGGGCAGGCTGACAGTTTTTGCCTCCGAGTAAATATTAAGTCTGAAAACTCACAGAAAATAACTAAACTAAACTAACATTTAATGTTTTAAATTGTGTTTCACCTTTCCCAGAATGTCACCATGGCTAAATGTGGACTGTCTTAAAAAACAAATCACATGAACCATTAAATCATTAACATTTAAATATAATACTGGTTAAACACTTAAACACACTTGTTTATACAGTAGAAATAATACACATGTTCCATTTGGTTCTAGCCTAATACTTGTTATAACAGGGAATACTTTAAGCATTGACTGGTAACATGCATAAATGCATTAGAAAAAGTATTTTCAAACTTGTCCAAATCTTACCAGGGCTCATCATTGGGGAGCACTGTGGCTCCATGGAATACAAGACGTTTTCACACATTTAACTTATCTCAGTCAATTTTTGTCACAGGAGAGATGAATTTGAGATCAATTTTATTAACTTTACTTTCTGGGTAATAATAGGTAATTTTCCAGATGAGTAGGTTCTGGCTTAATGGTTATTTTAACTTTGTTAAAAATCTGGAAGAGGGAAGAAGGCTCTTCATAAGGAATGTAAGGAAGTTGGGTCATAAATGAGTGTTATTTGATCCAGGTGAGGATGAGAGGATTTTTAAGGGGGGGGTGAAGCTCACTCACTGGGTAAGTGTGTGTGTTCACCAAAAAAAAGAGGTGAGGGAATTGTGAAGGGGGAGACGTGGACTGGGTAAAATTAGTTTTACGTTTTAAGGGCATTCAATTATAACATATCATTTTAAAAGGAAAGTTCTTCAATCTCTGATGTTTTGAATCCGTGAATTCAATTGTGATTAATTTAACCTAACTTGACTCTTAAAAGAAAGTTGTCGGTGACAGTTGTAAATCCAGTCATTTCTAAGACTTAATGGTCCCCTCCAGATGGCTGCGATAGAGGAAATAGTGTCTGTGAAGTGTCAGAAATGAATTCTTTATTACAAAGAAAAATACAATTCTTGTCGCCAAATGGAGATAGTGGTTACTATCTGGTGCCTCCTTACACAAGGCATCCACAGGGGTCAGAGGTTAAAAAAAGGGAGAAAAAAAAGCCTCAGTTCATAGTTCAAAGAAGAGGCATGAACATTAAAATGGTTTCCTACAGTGGCCACCCTCACTAATATCAGTGTTGCACCGTCACTCAGTTTGTGAGGACGGCCAACTCTAGGCAGATTTTCACGTGTAATATTTTTTCCATTTCTTAATGATGAATTTAACTGAACACCAGGGGATGTTCAATAACTTGGAAATGTTTTTGTATCCATCCCCTGATTTACAGTATACTTCACAGTGTAATTGTAGCCAGACATACTGATTAACCAGTGATTGGACAGATCTCCGCTTTGTTAATGTGAGATTACTAGCACCAATTGGCTGGACCCCTGTTGAATTAGGTCAGTAATTTTAAAGGGGGTGTATATTTATGCAATCACTTATTTCATTTTCAAAAGTGTAATTAATTTGCATTACTTTGTAGAAATATGTTTTCACTTTGTCATTAAAGAGTTTATTTTTGCAAATTATTCCTCAAAGAAGCTAAATTATATTGACCATGATTCTATTTATTTAAGCAATAAAAGGGGAAAACATCCAAGTGGGTGAATACTTTTTATAGGCACTGTATAACAAGCTGTGGAGGTGTGGAAATCGTTGCAAGGTCACTTGTTTAAGCTTGTCAACATATTTTGACTCAAGTTTGACTTACAGTAGCTAATAAAAAAAAGATGTGCAAGTTGGTTACACCTAGAGCTGAGCAAGATGACCTGAAAATAATGTCACAATATATTTTGGACATATCACAATACACAATATATACCTCAAATGTTTAAATTTCTCAAAATCACTTAATTAATGCAAGAGTAGGGTGACAAAATCAAACATCAAAATATTTATGACCAAATGGGCCCTATTTTGATATTGTGACAATATTGTAGGGATGACTAGTGGTACTTTAACAAAGAGCAGAACAAATACACCAATCTGGTAAGTTCAGAAATGGACACGACTTTACTTTAATGCAGCCTTCAAAACCAGGACATATGACATGATGGTATCCAAAATCTCATAATTGTCATATATAGTCTCATATCACGATAACAATAAAGATGATACAAATTGCCCAGCTTCATATTTAATCAGCATTTCATATCCTATGGTTCTCGCCCCATTTTCAGGATGTAGCTTAATTTGTGTTTGGTGATTTGGTCGCATAAAAAAATGTTATGTTTCTGCTATCTCAGCCAACAGATGGTGATTACAGAGCTGAGCTCTTGTTTTTAATGTAAAACCCCTGGTCAGGGGCAAGGTGAGCAGTGAATTGAAACCTTCCAAGTTTTAAATTAATGGAAGGTTAATTAATTTGGATTATATATATTATGTGTATCATCTGTCCATTTATTACAGAAGTGGTGTATGGAAAAAAATGGGAGACATTGTTAAAGAAACTTTCTCTTTGTTTGTGACTTCACAATTTTCTAATTGTCATTCATGATGTGTATGAAGATGTGAGGTGAGATATGAATAAAAGATAGAGAGTGATAGGGGTGACTGAAAAAAGAAAGAGGGAGGGATGTCAATGAGCATGTATTAGAGGGAGCCCTTGAAGCCAGCAGTTCACTGAACATAAAAATTAATACCAGAGTGATTAACAGAAGCAGTGACAGCATATCGTTCTTCTGTGGTAAGCTGCTAAAAAATCACTCCATAAAGCTCCAGCTCCTTTATGTACACAGTGTGTATTCAAAAACATTCTGAGTTACTCATAATTAACCTCAATGACACAATCAGAGTCTCAGGCAGTCACAGGCACAGATGTAAGCATGTGATGTCCATAATGGACATCCCTGGGCAGCTTTATGTAATGTTCTTGTGGATTTCTTTGGTTTGTATGCTAGTGTATAGCAAATATCTCTGTAGTTTTGGCAAATGAACAAAGTGTACACAGTTTCCAATGCTACCTATGCAGTAGAGCCTGACCATGTATTAGTTGGCTGATATCATCACAGGTATATTGGCAAATATGATGTCCAATATGTGCTGTATGAAAACAATATTTTTAGATTATATTGCAGAATTTGCAGTATTTTTGCAAGTTAGGCCTTCCGATCTCCTTGTCCCTCTACTACATACCTGTCTTATAAATGAAATGAAAATTCAGCCCTTCTTAAAGCCTAATAACAATGGTCATCTTTGCACAGTGCCCAGAACTGTTTGTTAGGTTTCACTAGATTTCTTGCTATGCATGTTTTATTTAATGTAGGTATCGAAGATGTGTACCAACATAATGTTTTATATTTATATGTAAATAAGCCACATATTTTGTACAGGAATTGGCATCACAGAAGTCAGTATGCACTCTAATCTGTGAAACAGATTTTCGTGATGCAAGTGATGCGTTAGCGGCCATTTAGATTTAAAAAAGATTGGCAGAACATCAGTCAAACACATTTTGAGAGAGATGGCATCCCAACCTTCTGACAAAGTTAGGTTTGAGAGAAGTATCTGAAGCTTCTGTTCCTTTTAATCATTCAGGAGCCTGACAACAACACAAGCACAGAATGCTTATCAAGCTCAGAGCATATCAGCAGTTATTAGCACCATCATGACTTCATGGTTATCATTTCTTTATGCTTTGCATCTTCTTGTTCTGTTTGTATGGGTTTTCTCTGTGTGCTCTTGATGGTTGCCCTTCAGTCTAAGGTCCGACAGGTCTAGTTAGTTGGACACCTTGATGTCTAGGGTCCATGCATGCTAACAACGACACATTGTTCTGAATAGAAATAAGAAGATATTGTAAATGAATACTTGTGCTCCAGAACAGCTTTAGTCCCTTGTGTCCTTCTGTCATTAAAATAGATTATAGATTATACAAAATGAGATTAATTCTGATGAAGAGAATAGAAGAGTATGCACAAACTAAGTAGTCCAGACAGCAAAGTCCAATAGGCCACAACCACACAAACAAACATACACATTGATTACACACACATGCATGCATGCATGCATGGAGGTCCAGAAGGTAGGGGATTTAAGGCTCAGTATCTCAGATTAAGTTGATGGCTTATCAAGCTGTCTGACCACTACTGGCTGTCTTTGCTTCCCTCTCCCTCTCAGCCATGCTCAACCTCTATTTGTGTCTCCTCTTGCAAACTATGTCTCCTCACACACACCCAGTTTTCTGTTGTTGTAATTCCTTGGGGGTTCCTTAGATTCATTTTTTACCTCAACTTCAAAAATTACATGGCCAACTATTTTGAACAAAGTGTACACAGTTTCCAATATGTCATCTTTCACTCTTGCCTCTTGTCTATGTGCCAAGCTCTTTTGCTATGAAAACCTTTGGATTTATTTGTGGTCACAAAAAATCTAGCTCTAACTTTCTCTTGCTCCTCTGTCTGAAAACCTCCCCACTGTCAGCAGCTGGTGACTCTATGTGCATCTGAAAGAGCACACATAACTCAAGGAGCTGCTTAGGGCCTGTGGTTCCATCAGTTAACTGTCCCATACATACATGCACTCACACACACACACAGCCACACAAACACATGCACCCACCCCCAGCCCGGTTCAAAGCAACCAATGCACAGCTGAACTGTTACATGTAAACTGTGGTGAAAATAGCAGAAAAAGTATTCAATCGGGAAACACCTTAAGTTCTGTAAAATAAGAGATAGAAGGTTGCCATTTATGGAAGAACTTCTAAGTCAATCCTCTAAGAATGTATTTGATGTTTTCCAGTTTTATAAAGAACATGGTTTCCTAAAGTCATTCAGAAATAGAGGGGCACCCAACAGATTTCCAGTGAAATGGTACATGGTAAATGGCTAGTAAAGATGCTAAAGCTGTAAGCCAAAAACCATGTAGGTTTAGACAAAGAAAAAAATGTATGACTAAGATGGCAAGGAGAGCCATGACATGTATTGCATTTGTCTTCCACTTCGGGATATAATTCAGAGAGTCTTGACTTTGAGAAAGTGAAATGAACTTTAAATGGATGAGTCCAAGACAAGAAGTGGAAGACCTTACGCCATCAGCTCATCATTTAATTGCATACCCAGTTCCTTTTCCCATGCAGTCTTGACTTTGGTGAGTGACTGAAATCGCAAGACTTCGAAATCAGTCCTCCTTTGTATGGCTTAAGAGAGAGAAAATCCTCTCAAGACTGTTTTGGGGGTATACAAGGGAAATTCGTAAATGTCTTGGAATGTATGAATTTGAAAATAACCAAACAAATGTGTTGTAGATACACCACAGGTTGATGACAAGTTGGACAGATATCTAAAACACAACCGACAAATAATTCTTTCATTTATTTAATACCTTTATCATGCCAAAAGAAAAAAGTAGAATGAAAGCTGAGATCTTAAGTGTGGTCAGTACCACTGGATTATCAGTGTATTGACAGAGTTTTATGGGCAAGGACGAGTAAAGTAAAGCATGTAGAGAGGATGCTTTACAAGAAGATAAATCAAGTTTGTAAAAAGAAGTGGCAAAGTCTTTGGATACAATTTAACATTAGGTAAAGAAAGGCCACCACTATGTTTGCATAGTAACGTTTTGAGGACCCTCGCAGATTTCCCCATATAAAAGAACAAATTATCCAACCAATTCTCTAAGGCTATAAACTAACCCTAACCCTAACCCTAACAATCTGTCACTATATCTGCATGACTCTCTCCGCATTTTCATCTTATATTCATCTTTCTTTCTCACCCTGTCTGTCCTTCTGTCTATACAGCTGTACAGCAGCATGCCTGTATGTTTACCACCAGCAGAGGCATTATGGAAGTGAAAGAGCGACGTCCCTACTGCTCACTCTCCAAGAGCCGCAAGGACAAGGAGGGTCCATACACCGGTAAGACTGCTCAGTCAGTTTTTTTCATTTATTTGCTCACTTGTTAATTCCGTTTTTCATCCATTTTTTGAGTCAGTCAGTCAGTCAGTGAGTCATCCTGTTTGCAGAAAGAGATCCATTGCTGGCCTTAAAGGCTAGATCCACAAATGTTACACATTAGACCTTTTTATAGGTCTCCGGGAGTACTACGGGAGTAATATGTAAAAAGTACTACAAAGCACTACAGTGGCTAAATTGGATTGTGAAAACAAAGTAGAATGCACTGAATAAAAAAGGTTATATGTCTGGGTCTGCTGTATCAAATTTGTTTTTTAAACTAGCCGATACTGTCCAATACACTTAATGTGTAAATGGTCTTATTAATATTAATAAGAAAATTATAAGGACTTGTAAGGGTCGTACTACGTATTACCTTTACCTTAATATAATGTGTGACCACACAGACTCCAACATACTGAACTCTGTATTCTCATTAAAATTTGGGCAAGTTGAGGATCATAAAATCACACAGGGCAAGAAATTACATCAAATGAACTTATTGTACCGTGAACTTTTCATGGATGACATCCCTTAACTGCTCAAGGCTTCTCAATACCAAATGTACATTATATATGTCGACCAGATCAATAATACAATCCCATCACGGCCTGGAGGATGGAAACTATGTCTTAATAATGTGTTTGTCAGGGTTATAGGTGTGTGTTTGCATAATTTTTTGCCTCAGTTTGTTTCTTGTCATTGGTGTATATCTTTCTGTACTAGGTTCATCAGGAGACAGTGAAGACTGTGCTATTGGCTCCCAGGGACTGCGGGTCCCTACTCAAAAGTCCTACTCCTCCAGTGAAACACTCAAGGCTTTTGACCAGCACCAAGACCAGACCAGGTTAGAAATGAGGTTACACTCATTGAAATACTCCATTTTGGAATATGGTACACCTGTTTCATGGATGTGTGAAGTACCTAAAACTTCAAATGTCAATGTCTTAGATAGACTGAAACAAACCTCTTTTGAGTGTTGTATGGGGAGGGTGCGGCTTGAGTCAGGGGAAGGGAGCCTGCCAACTCTGGAGGAGGGTAGGAGGAATAAACACCCGGCTTCGCATCAGATTTAGCAACGGGAGGAGAGCTCAGACATTACTTTTTAATTGTTGTAATTATATAGAGGATTTATCTTAAACAACCAACACTGATGACAGAAATCTCTGGCATGACTCAAGCACCAATGTTCACAGAGGAGGTCAAGTTTTATTCATAATAAATTCAGTCCTACTTTCTTCCTCTTTCCCAGAAGTTATAGTGACTGACAACCAAATGATACACACCATTGTGTGAAGGGACACATGGCCGTTACATTGGGGGTGTACTTGGTCTGCAACTGTGTTTGGGTGGGTAACGGGTGTCTAGATGCATCCACATGAATGCCAAGATGCCAGTTTTCCAGACAGACATTACATTATACCAACATGATTAATGTTATGTTACCTGTGAGGGATTTTAAGGTTTTGACTGACCAGTGTATATTTATTGAATAGATCTTTGTTGAATGAAATATCCCTCCATCAGTGGCATTGTTTTTCTGTGTTTTGTGACATTCACACCCACCATAATCTGATCCCCAGTTGCTCTTTAAGCTGGTTTGGTGACGCCAACCAATCACCAAAACAAAGGCACACAATGGGTTTCACTGGATGTATTCTGAAGGACCATCCTTTATTGTCATACCACAGCCAATAACTTTGTCATATTGACAGATTATTGTACGGGACAACCAATAGACACAAGGAAATGGTTCACCGTGAACAGGATGATTACAACAGACAGGGTGAGTGTTAACACACACACACACCCACACACACACACACACATGCACAGACACTTGCTGCCTTTGCCCTCTCTACTCTGTGCACACTAAAGCAACAAGACTCGAATTTAATAGGTGTTCTATAGGAACCTTTGCCATCAGCTTCTTGAAATTTCACATTAACTACTCTTTGATGCATGATCAACCCAGTGGTAATGTTAATCCTAATTTGTTTTATTAGAAACATAGTTTTGGTATTTTGTTATTTGGGATTGGGTGGTTGCAACTCAGATGGGAGGTTGAAAGAGGTGTTAATGGTATTTTAAAGATAAAGTTTATTTGATGAAGACTGTAATGAACAATGGTAAGTGAAACATCAAAGTCTTAAAATAATGAAATAGGGAAAAGGGTTAAAAAAAAAAAAAAGCGGAGTGGGACGGACACTAAATTAGAAGAATTGCTGAACCACAGAATGCATTCATTGTTTCCAGGTCCAATTAATATAACGTCAATATTTAAGGAATGAAAAAATTCATAATTACTCAATTGTCTTATCGCATTCATTTTCACTGCTAGCATAATTGGAGTTCATTTAAAATTAATATGACTTTTAATTGAATGGCAGCACTCCTTCTCTCTTGTTGTGCCATTAATTACTGAGAGCTTTAATAATCTAGCTTTTCATTTGCTGATTAAAGATGAAGAGGCACATACTGAGATTTTGCAGATAATGTATTTGTCTTCTTTTCATTTATATTTTAAAGGATTATCACACTTGTTATTCCAATGTGATTTCAGCCCATTTGCAGAAAGAGCTACTCTTGGTGACTAATTAAATTCAATGAAAAAAGAATTCTGAATATGTAATCGATTCCTGAAATTTTTTTCCAGTTTGCATGTTTTCAAATATTACAGAAGATTTTTTTAAATCAATTTAACAGAACCTCCCTTTACAAAGTATGTTCCTATGTTGTTGAAATGAAATGTTTCCTGTTTTGTTTTTTTTTTGTTTTCCCAAAAATAATATGCAAAAATGTATTACAGAAATGCCTACAGCCCTATTTCCATTTAGCATCAATTACAGTATAATGAATTAATGCTGCAAATTACTAGTGGCATTACTGGCATTTAAAAGCAGATCTTTTTCTGGGCAGATTTGTATTGTAGATACCTGACAATTTTATCATATCACAGCATTATTGCACTCTACTACAACTGTAGTTACAAATCAAACATATATTACCACACAAAAATATAACAATTATAGTCATTGTTGTTTCTGTGGCTTATTTAATTAAATTTCATGTGTTTACACATTTAAATTGTAAAACTTCATCTTCTTTCTCTGATCATATAGTTGATAAGATCTTCCACTTCCACACCCAGGGGACTAGTAATAATGTCCATGACTGCATATTTTTGTAGACAAAATGTCTGCTTAGATTAAGAGATTAAGTCATTAATAATGAATGTTGTATTAATAATTATTTATCAGAATCAGAAATCCTTTAATTTCTTTGTCACAGCAGCCAAAAAACAGAATATTTCAAAAGACAAAACCAATAGCCAAAATAAACAATATAATTAAAAAGGTAAGAAACTGAACAAATGTGTGTGTGTGTATATATATATATATATATATATATATATATATATATATATATATATATATATATATATATAGAGAGAGAGAGAGAGAGAGAGAGAGAGAGAGAGAGAGAGAGAGAGAGAGAGAGAGAGAGAACTATCAAGCAAATAATAAAAATAAATAAATGAAAATGATACTTATTTTTGTATATTGCATAATGTACAATCAATTGTCAATCAATCATCACTGTGTTTTCATTTACCATGGGAAAGCTGTCACTGGACTGCTGTCAGGCCTTTATCTGTTCAGTTTGAAAATAAATTAAAATGTCAGTTTTTTATGCTTTTATTTACTGATATAAAACAAGGAAAGACAACACTAGTCTTCATGGCTTTAGTACTTAATAATTAGAACTGAAACATGTACTTTTACATAGTCACT